>NC_080696.1:28755660-28929305 GCF_030445035.2 Dasypus novemcinctus
CATGGCACATATGATTTACTTCTGAGTCCTAAGCACTGTGTCCAGATATTTTGCAGCTATCTACTTTCCTTCAGGTTTTGTGCTAAAATTCCTATGTCTAAAACTAGCATTTCCTATATTGCAAAGCATATTCGAGGGTATTGAACCTAAATCTTTAAACCTAAATGAAACAACATGGCACATATGATTTATTTCTGAGAACTAAGCATTGTGTGCATAGATTTTGCAGCTATCTCCTTTCGTTCAGTTTTTGTGCTAACATTCCTTTATCTAACACTAGCATTTCCTATATACGAAAGTATAACCGAGGATATAGCACCTAACTCTTTAAACCTAAATGAAACAATAAGGCTCATAATATTTCCTTCTGAGAGCTAAGCATTGTTTGCAGAGGTTTTGCAGCTATCTCCTTTTTTTAAGTTTTTTTGCTAACATTCCTATCTCTAAAACTAGCATTTCCTATATTGGAAACCATAACCAAGGGTATAGCACCTAACTCTTTAAACCTAAATGAAACAGCAAGGCACATATGATTTCCATCTAAGAAATAAGCATTGTGTGCAGACATTTTGCAGCTATCTCCTTTCCTTCAGTTTTTGTGCCTACATTCCTATGTCTAAACCTAGCATTTACACTATGGGAAAGCATAACCGAGGGTATAGCACCTAACTCTTTAAACCTAAATGAAACAACATGACACATATGATTTTCATCGGAGAACTAAACATTGTTTGCAGAGAATTTGCAGCTATCTCCTTTCCTTCAGTTCTTGTGCTAACATTCCTATCTCTAAAACTAGCCTTTCCCATATAGGAAAGCATAACCGAGGGAAGAGCACCTAACTCTTTAAATCTAAATGAAACAACATGGCTCATATTATTTCCTTCTGAGAACTTAGCACTGTGTTCAGAGATTTTGCAGCTATCTCCTGTCCTTCAGTTTTTGTGCAAACATTCGTATGTCTAAAACTAGAATTTCCTATATAGGAAAGCATAACCGAGGGTATAGCACATAACGCTAAACCTAAATGAAACAACATGGCACATATGACTTACTTCTGAGAACTAAGCATTGTGTGCAGAGATTTTGCAGCTATCTCCTTTCCTTCAGTGTTTGTGCTAACATTCCTATCTCTAACACTAGCATATCCCACTTAGGAAAGCATAACCGAGGGTATAGCACCTAACTCTTGAAACCTAATTGAAACAACATGCACATATGATTTCCTTCTGAGAACTAAGCATTGTGTGCAGAGATTTTGCAGCTATCGCCTTTCCTTCAGTTTTTGTGCTAACATTCCTCTGTGTAAAACTAGCATTACCTATATTGGAAAGCATAACCGAGGGTATAGAACCTAACTCTTTAAACCTAAACGAAACAACATGGCACATATGATTTCCTTCTGAGAACAAAGCATTGTGTGCAGAGATTTTGCAGCTATCTCCTTTCCTTCAGTTTTTGTACTAACATTCCTATACCTAAAACTAGAATTTTCCCTATAGGAAAGCATAAACGAGGGTATAGCACCTAACTCTTTAAACCTAAATGAAACAACATGGCACATATGATTTACTTCTGAGAAGTAAGCATTGTGTGCAGAGATTTTGCAGCTATTTCCTTTCCTTAAGTTTTTCTGCTAACAATCCTCTTTGTAAAACTAGCATTTACTATATTGCAAAGCATAACCGAGGGTATAGCACCCAACTCTTTAAACCGAAATGAAACAACATGGCACATATGATTTACTTCTGAGAATTAACCATTGAGTGCAGAGATTTTGCAGCTATCTCCTTTCCTTCAGGTTTTGTGCTAACATTCCTATATCTACAACTAGCAGTTATATTATAGGAAAGCATAACCGAGGGTTACCACCTAACTCTTTAAACCTAAATGAAACAACATGGCACATATGATTTCCTTCTGAGAACTAAGCATTGTGTGCAGAGATTTTGCAGCTATCTCCTTTCCTTCAGGTTTTGTGATAACATTCCTATATCTAAAACTACCATTTACCTCATAGGAAAGCATAAAAGAGGGTATAGCACCTAACTCTTTAAACTTAAATGAAACAACATGGCACATATGATTTCCTTCTGAGATCTAATAATTGTGTGCAGACATTTTGGAGCTATCCCCTTTCCTTCCGTTTTTGTGCTAACATTCGTATCTCTAAAACTAGCATTTCCTATATCGGAATGCATAACCGAGGGTATAACACCTAACTCTTTAACCCTAAATGAAACAACATGGCACATATGATTTCTTTCTGAAAACTAAGCATTGTTTGCAGAGATTTTGCAGTTATCTCCTTTTATTCAGTTTTTTGCTAACATTCCTCTGTGTAAAACTAGCATTTCCTATATTGCAAAGAATAACCGAGGGTATAGCACCTAACTCTTTAAACCTAAATGAAACAACATGGCACATATGATTTCCTTCTGAGAACTAAGCATTGTGTGCAGAGATTTTGCAGCTATCTCCTTTCCTTCAGTTTTTGTGATTACATTCCTATATCTAAAACTAGCATTTACTTTATAAGAAAGCATAAAAGAGGCTATAGCACCTAACTCTTTAAACCTAAATGAAACAACATGGCACATATGATTTCCTTCTGAGAACTAAGTATTGTGTGCAGAGATTCTGCAGCTATCTAGTTTCTTTCAGGTTTTGTGCCAACATTCCTATGGGTAAAACTAGCATTTCCAATATTGCAAAGCATAACCGATGGTATAGAACTTAACTCTTTAAACCTAAATGAAACAACATGGCACATATGATTTCCTTCTGAAACTAAGAATTGTGTGCAGAGATTTTGCAGCTATCTCCTTTCTTCAGTTTTTGTGCTAAAATTCCTATATCTAAAACAATCATTTACCTTATAGGAAAGCATAAAAGAGGGTATAGCACCTAACTATTTAAACTTAAATGAAACAACATGGGACATATGATTTCCTTCTGAGAACTAAGCATTGTATGCAGACATTTTGCAGCTATCCACTTTCCTTCAGTTTTTGTGCTAACATTCGTATCTCTAAAACTAGCATTTCCTATATTGGAAAGCATAACCGAGGGTATAACACCTAACGCTTTAAACCTAAATGAAACAACATGGCACATATGATTTACTTCTGAGAACTAAGCATTGTGTGCAGAGATTTTTCAGCTATTTCCTTTCCTTAAGTTTTTCTGCTAACAATCCTCTTTGTAAAACTAGCATTTACTATATTGCAAAGCATAACCGAGGGTATAGCACCCAACTCTTTAAACCGAAATGAAACAACATGGCACATATGATTTCCTTCTGAGAATTAAGCATTGAGTGCAGAGATTTTGCAGCTCTCTCCTTTCCTTCAGTTTTTGTGCTAACATTCCTATATCTACAACTAGCAGTTATATTATAGGAAAGCATAACCGAGGGTATAGCACCTAACTCTTTAAACCTAAATGAAACAACATGGCACATATTATTTCCTTCTGAGAACTAAGCATTGTGTGCAGAGATTTTGCAGCTATCTCCTTTCCTTCAGTTTTTGTGCTAACATTCCTATATCTAAAACTAGCATTTACCCTATAGGAAAGCATAAAAAAGGGTATAGCACCTAACTCTTTAAACTTAAATGAAACAACATGGCACATATGATTTCCTTCTGAGAACTAAGCATTATGTGCAGAGATTTTGCAGCTATTTCCTTTCCTTTAGTTTTTCTACTAACATTCCTATATCTAAAACTAGCATTTTCCCTATAGGAAAGCATAAAAGAGGGTATAGCACTTAACTCTTTAAACCTAAATGAAACAACATGGCACATATGATTTACTTCTGAGAAGTAAGCATTGTGTCCAGAGATTTTGCAGCTATCTCCTTTCCTTCAGTTTTTGTGCTAACATCCCTAACTCTAACATTAGCATTTCCTATATAGGAAAGCATAACCGAGGGTATAGCACCTAACGCTTTAAACGTAAATGAAACAACATGGCTCATATGATTTACTTCTGAGAACTAAGCATTGTGTGCAAAGATTTTGCAACTATCTCTTTTCGTTCATTTTTTGTGCTAACATTCGTAGGTGTAAAACTAGCATTTCCTATATTGCAAAGCATAACAGAGGGTATAGAACCTAACTCTTTAAACCTAAATGAAATAACATGGCACATATGATTTACTCCTGAGAACTAAGCATTGTGTGCAGAGATTTTGCAGCTATCTCCTTTCCTTCATTTTTGTGCTAACATTCCTGTATCTAAAACTAGCATTTAACCTATAGGAAAGCATAAAAGAGGGTATAGCACCTAACTCTTTAAACATAAATGAAACAACATGGCAGATATGATTTACTTCTGAGAACTAAGCATAGTGTGCAGAGATTTTGCAGCTATCTCCTTTCCTTAAGTTTTTGTGCTAACATTCCAATGTCCAACACTAGCATTTCCTATATATGAAAGCATAACCGAGGGTTTCCCACTTAACTTTTTAAACCTAAGTGAAACAACATGGCTCATATGATTTACTTCTGAGAACTAAGCATTGTGTGCAGACATTTTGCAGCTATCCCCTTTCCTTCAGTTTTTGTGCTAATATTCGTATCTCTAAAAATAGCATTTCCTATATTGGAAAGCATAACCGAGGGTATAGCACCTAACACTTTAAACCTAAATGAAACAACATGGCACATATGATTTCCTTCTGAGAACTAAGCATTGCATGCAGAGATTTTGAAGCTATCTCCTTTCCTTCAGTTTTGTACTAACATTCCTATATCTGAAACTAGCATTTTCCGTATAGGAAAGAATAAAAAAGGGTATAGCACCTAACTCTTTAAACCTAAATGAAACAACATGCACATATGATTTCCTTCTGAGAACTAAGCAGTGCATACAGACATTTTGTAGCTATCCCCTTTCCTTCAGTTTTTTTGCTAACATTCGTATCTCTAAAACTAGCATTTCCTATATAGGAAAGCAAATCCGAGGGTATAGCACCTAACGCTTTAAACCTAAATGAAACAACATGGCACATATGATTTACTTCTGAGAACTAAGCATTGTGTGCAGAGATTTTGCAGCTATCTCCTTTCATGCAGTTTTTGTGCTAACATTCCTCTGTGTAAAACTAGCATTTCCCATATTGCAAAGCATAACCGAGGGTATAGCGCCTAACTATTTAAACCTAAATGAATCAACATGGCTCATATGATTTCCTTCTGAGAACTAAGCATTGTGTGCAGAGATTTGGCAGCTATCTCCTTTCCTTCAGGTTTTGTAGTAACATTCGTATCTCTAAAACTAGCATTTCCTATTTAGGAAAGCGTTACCGAGGGTATAGCGCCTAACTCTTTAAACCTAAATGAAACAACATGGCACATATGATTTCCTTCTGAGAAGTAAGCATTGTGTGCCGAGATTTTGCAGCTATATCCTTTCCTTAAGTTTTTGGGCTAACATTCCTATCTCCAACACTAGCATTTCCTATTTAGGAAAGCGTGACCGAGGGTATAGCGCCTAACTCTTTAAACCTAAATGAAACAATATGGCACATATGATTTACTTTTGTGAACTAAGCATTGTGTGCAGAAATTTTGCAGCTATCTCCATTCCTTCAGTTTTTGTGCTAACATTCGTATGTCTAAAACTAGCATTTCCTATATAGGAAAGCAAAACGGAGCGTATAGCACCTAACGTTTTAGACCTAAATGAAACAATATGGCACATATGATTTACGTCTGAGAACTAAGCATTGTGTGCAGAGATTTTGCAGCTAACTCCTTTCCTTCAGTTTTTGTCTAACATTCGTATCTCTAAAACTAGCATTTCCTATTTAGGAAAGCGTGACTGAGGGTATAGCGCCAAACTCTTTAAACCTAAATGAAACAAAATTGCACATATGATTTCCTTCTGAGAACTAAGCATTGTGTCCAGAGATTTGCAGCTATCTCCTTTCCTTCAGGTTTTGTGCTAACATTCCTGTATCTAAAACTAGCTTTACCCTATAGGAAAGCATAAAATAGGGTATAGCACCTAACTCTTTAAACCTAAATGAAACAACATGGCACATATGATTTCCTTCTGAGAACTAAGCATTGTTTGCAGATATTTTGCAGCTATCTCCTTTCATTCAGTTTTTGTGCTAACATTCCTCTGTGTAAAACAAGCATTTCCTGTATTGCAAAGCATAAAAGAGGGTATAGCACCTAACTATTTAAACCTAAATGAAACAACATGGCAGATATGATTTCCTTCTGAGAAGTAAGCATTGTGTGCAGACATTTTGCAGCTATCCCCTTTCCTTCAGTTTTTGTGATAACATTCTTATCTCTAAAACTAGCATTTCCTATATTGGAAAGCATATCCGAGGGTATAACACCTAACGCTTTAAACCTAAATGAAACAACATGGCACATATGATTTACTTCTGAGAATTAAGCATTGTGTGCAGAGATTTTGCAGCTATATCATTTCCTTAAGTTTTTGTGCTAACATTCCTATCTCCAACACTAGCATTACCTATATACGAAAGCATAACTGAGGGTTTACCACCTGACTCTTTAAACCTAAATGAAACAACATGGCTCATATGATTTACTTCTGAGAACTAAGCATTGTGTCCAGAGATTTTGCAGCTATATCCTTTCCTTAAGTTTTTGAGCTAACATTCCTATCTCCAACACTAGCATTTCCTATATACGAAAGCCTAACGGAGGGTTTACCACCTAACTCTTTAAAGCTAAATGAAACAACATGGCTCATATGATTTCCTTCTGAGAACTAAGCATTGCGTGCAGAGATTTTGCATCTATCTCCTTTCTTTCAGGTTTTGTGCTAACATTCGTATCTCTAAAACTCGCATTTCCTATTTAGGAAAGCATAACCGAGGGTATAGCACCTAACTCCTTAAACCTAAATGAAACAACATGGCACATATGATTTCCTTCTGAGAACTAAGCATTGTGTGCAGAGATTTTGCAGCTATCTCCATTCCTTCAGTTTTTGTGATAACATTCCTATATCTAAAACTAGCATTTACCTTATAGGAAAGTATATAAGAGGGTATAGCACCTAACTCTTTAAACTTAAATGAAACAACATGGGACCTATGATTTCTTTCTGAGAACTAAGCATTCTGTGCAGACATTTTGCAGCTATCCCCTTTCCTTCAGTTTTTGTGCTAACATTCGTATCTCTAAAACTAGCATTTCCTATATTGGAAAGCATAACCGAGGGTATAACACCTAACGCTTTAAACCTAAATGAAACAACATGGCACATATGATTTACTTCTGAGAACTAAGTATTGTGTGCAGAGATTTTGCAGCTATCTCCTTTCCTTAAGTTTTTGTGCTAACATTCCTATCTCCAACACTAGCATTTCCTATTTAGGAAAGCGTGACCGAGGGTATTGCGCCTAACTCTTTAAACCTAAATGAAACAACATGGCTCATATGATTTCCTTCTGAGAACTAAGCATTGTGTGCAGGGATTTGGCAGCTATCTCCTTTCCTTCAGGTTTTGTGCTAACATTCGTATCTGTAAAACTAGCATTTCCTATTTAGGAAAGCGTGACTGAGGGTATAGCGCCTAACTCTTTAAACCTAAATGAAACAACATGGCACATATGATTTCCTTCTGAGAACTAAGCATTGTGTGCAGAGATTTTGCAGCTATCTCCTTTCCTTCAGTTTTTGTGCTAACATTCCTGTATCTAAAACTACATTTTACCCTATGGGAAAGCATAAAAGAGGGTATAGCTCCTAACCCTTTAAACCTAAATGAAACAACATGGCACATATGATTTACTTCTGAGAACTAAGCATTGTGTGCAGAGATTTTGAAGCTATCTCCTTTCCTTCAGTTTTTGTGCTTACATTCGTATGTCTAAACCTTGCATTTCCTATATAGGAAAGCAAAACCAAGCGTATAGCACCTAACGCTTTAAACCTAAATGAAACAACTTGGCACATATGATTTACCTCTGAGAACTAAGCATTGTGTGCAGAGATTTTGCAGCTATCCCCTTTCCTTTAGTTTTTGTGCTAACATTCCTATATCTAAAACTAGCATTTACACTATAGGAAAGCATAACCGAGGGTATAGAACCTAACTCTTCAAACCTAAATGAAACAACATGGCTCATATGATTTACTTCTTAGAACTAATTATTGTTTGCAGAGATTTTGCAGCTATCTCCTTTCCTTCAGTTTTTGGGCTATCATTCCTCTGTGTAAAACTAGCTTTTCCTATATTGCAAAGCATAACTGAGGGTATAGCACCTAACTCTTTAAAACGAAATGAAACAACATGGCACATATGAATTACTTCTGAGAACTAAGTATTGTGTGCAGAGATTTTGCAGCTATTTCCTTTCTTTCAGTTTTTGTGCTAACATTCCTGTATCTAAAACTAGCTTTTACCCTATAGGAAAGCATAAAAGAGGGTATAGCTCCTAATCCTTTAAACATAAATGAGACAACATGGCACATATGATTTACCTCTGAGAACTAAGCATTGTGTGCAGAGATTTTGCAGCTATCTCCTTTCCTTAATTTTTGGTGCTATCATTTCTATCTCCAACACTAGCATATCCTATTTAGGAAAGCGTGACCGAGGGTATAGCGCATAACTCTTTAAACCTAAATGAATCAACATGGCTCATATGATTTCCTTCTGAACTAAGCATTGTGTGCAGAGATTTTGCAGCTATCTCCTTTCCTTCAGGTTTTTTGCTAACAATCGTATGTCTAAAACTAGCATTTCCTACACAGTAAAGCATAACCGAGGGTATAGCACCTAACGCTTAAACCTAAATGAAACAACATGGCACATATTATTTACTTCTGAGAAGTAAGCATTGTGTGCAGAGATTTTGCAGCTATCTCTTTTCCTTAAGATTTTGTGCAAACAGTCCTATATCTAAAACTGGCATTTACACTATAGGAAAGCATAACCGAGGGTTTAGCACCTAACTCTTTAAACCTAAAAGAAACAACATGGCTCATATGATTTACTTCTGAGAACTAAGCATTGTGTGCAGACATTTTGCAGCTATCTCCTTTCCTTCAGGTTTTGTGTTAACATTCCTATGTCTAAAACTAGCATTTCCTATACAGGAAAGCATAACGAGGGTATAGCACCTAACGCTTAAAACGTAAATGAAACATCATGGCACATATTATTTACTTCTGTGAAGTAAGCACTGTGTGCAGAGATTTTGCAGCTATCTCCTTTCCTTCAGTTTTTGTGCAAACAGTCCTATATCTAAAACGAGCATTTACACTATAGGAAAGCATAACCGAGGGTATAGCACCTAACTCTTTAAACCTAAATGAAACAACATGGCTCATATGATTTACTTCTGAGAAGTAAGCATTGTGTGCAGAGATTTTGCAGCTATCTCCTTTCCTTCAGTTTTTGTGCTGACATTCCTATATCTAAAACTAGCTATTCCTATACAGGAAAGCATAACCGAGGGTATAGCATCTAACGCTTTAAACCTAAATGAAACAACATGGCAGATATTATTAACTTCTGAGAAGTAATCATTGTGTGCTGACATTTTGCAGCTATCTCCTTTCCGTCAGTTTTTAAGATAACATTCGTATCTCTAAAACTAGCATTTCCTATAAAGGAAAGCATAACCGAGGGTATAACACCTAACGCTTTAAACAAAAGTGAAACAATATGGCACATATGATATATTCGGAGAACTAAGCATTGTGTGCAGAGATTTTGTAGCTATCTCCTTTCCTTAAGTTTTTGGGCTATCATTCCTCTGTGAAAACCAGCTTTTCCTATATTGCAAAGCATAACCGAGGGTATAGCACCTAACTCTTTAAACCTAAATAAAACAACATGGCATATATCATTTCCTTCTGGAACTGAGCATTGTTTGCAGAGATTTTGCAGCTATCTCCTTTCCTTCAGGTTTTGTGCTAACATTCCTATATCTAAAACTAGCATTTATATTATAGGAAAGCATAACAGAGTGTATAGCACTTAACTCTTTAACCTAAATGAAACAACATTGCACATATGATTTCCTTCTGAGAACTAAGCATTGTGTGCAGAGATTTTGCAGCTATCTCCTTTCTTTCAGTTTCTGTGATAACATTCCTATATCTAAAACTATAATTTTCCTTATAGGAAAGCATAAAAGAGGGTATAGCACCTAACTCTTTAAACTTAAATGAAACAACATGGCACATATGATTTCCTTCTGAGAACTAAGCATTGCGTGCAGAGATTTTGCAGCTATACTCTTTCCTTAAGTTTTTGTGCTAACATTCCTATCTCCAACACTAGCATTTCCTATATACAAAAGCAAAACCGAGGGTTTACCACCTAACTCTTTAAACCTAAATGAAACAACATGGCTCATATGATTTACTTCTGAAAACTAAGCATTGTGTGCAGAGATTTTGCAGCTATCTCCTTTCCTTCAGTCTTTGGGCTAACATTCCTCTGTGTAAAACTAGCTTTTCCTATATTGCAAAGCATAACCAAGGGTATAGCACCTAAGTCTTTAAACTTAAATGAAACAACATGGCACATATGATTTTCTTCTGAGAACTAAGCATTGTGTGCAGAGATTTTGCAGCTATCCCCTTTCCTTCAGTTTTTGTGCTAACATTCGTATCTCTAAAACTAGCATTTACCTTATAGGAAAGCATAACGGAGGGTATAACACCTAACTCTTTAACCCTAAATGAAACAACATGGCACATATGATTTCCTTCTGAGAACTAAGAATTGTGTGCAGAGATTTTGCAGCTATCTCCTTTCCTTCATGTTTTGTGCTTACATCTTATCTCTAAAACTAGCATTTCCTATTTAGGAAAGCATAACCGAGGGTATAGCACCTAACTCTTTAAACCTAAATGAAACAACATCGCACATATGATTTGTTTCTGAGAAGTAAGCATTGTGTGCAGAGATTTTGCAGCTATCTCCTTTCCTTCAGTTTTTGTGCTTACATTCCTAAGTCTAACATTAGCATTTCCTATATAGGAAAGCATAAGCGAGGGTATAGCACGTAACGCTTTAAACCTAAATGAAACAACATGGCTCATATGATTTACTTCTGAGAACTAAGCATTGTGCGCAAAGATTTTGCAACTATCTCCTTTTATTCAATTTTTGTGCTAACATTCCTGTATCTAAAACTAGCATTTCCTATACAGGAAAGCATAACCGAGGGTATAGCATCTAACGCTTTAACCCTAAATGAATCAACATGGCAGATATTATTAACTTCTGAGAAGTAAGCATTGTGTGCTGCCATTTTGCAGCTATCTCCTTTCCTTCAGTTTTTGTGATAACATTCGTATCTCTAAAACTAACATTTCCTATAAAGGAAAGCATAAACGAGGGTATAACACCTAACGCTTTAAAACTGAATGAAACAATATGGCACATATGATTTTCTTCTGAGAATTAAGCATGTGTGCACAGATTTTGCAGCTATCTCCTTTCCTTCAGTTTTTGTGCTAACATTCCTGTATCTAAAACTAGCTTTTACCCTACAGGAAAGCATAAAAGAGGGTATAGCTCCTAAACCTTTAAGCCTAAATGATACAACATTGCATATATGATTTACTTCTGAGAACTAAGCATTGTGTGCAGAGATTTTGCAGCTATCTCCTTTCATTCATTTTTTGTGCTAACATTCACATGTCTAAACCTAGCATTTCCTATATAGGAAAGGAAAACCGAGCGTATAACACCTAACGCTTTAAACCGAAATTATAAAACATGGCACATATTAATTACCTCTGAGAACTAAGCATTCTGTGCAGAGATTTGGCAGCTATCACCTTTCCTTTAGTTTTTGTGCTAACATTCCTATATCTAAAACTAGCATTTACACTATAGGAAAGCATAACCGAGGGTATAGCACCTAACTCTTTAAACCTAAATGAAACAACATGGTTCATATGATTTACTTCTGAGAACTAAGCATTGTGTGCAGAGATTTGCAGCTATCTCTTTCCTTCAGTTTTTGGGCTAACATTCTTCTGTGTAAACCAAGCTTTTCCTATATTGCAAAGCATAACCGAGGGTATAGCACCTAAATCTTTAAACCGAAATGAAAGAACATGGCACATATGATTTACTTCTGAGAACTAAGTATTGTGTGCAGAGATTTTGCAGCTATCTCCTTTCCTTCAGGTTTGTGCTAACATTCCTCTATCTAAAACTAGCTTTTACACTATAGGAAAGCATAAAAGACGGTATAGCTCCTAACCCTTTAAACCAAAATGAAACAACATGGCACATATGGTTTACTTCTTAGAACTAAGCATTGTGTGCAGAGATTTTGCAGCTATCTCCTTTCATTCAGTTTTTGTGCTAACATTCCTCCGTGTAAAACTAGCATTTCCTATATTGCAAAGCATAACCGAGGGTATAGCACCTAACTCTTTAAACCGAAATGAAACAACATGACACATATGATTTCCTTCTGAGATCTAAGCATTGTGTGCAGAGATTTTGCAGCTATCTCCTTTTCTTCAGTTTTTGTGCTAACATCCCTCTGTGTAAAACCAGCATTTCCTATATTGCAAAGCATAACCGAGGGTATAGCACCTAACTCTTTAAACTTAAATGAAACAACATGGCACATATGATTTTCTTCTGAGAACTAAGCATTGTGTGCAGAGATTTTGCAGCTATCTCCTTTCCTTCAGTTTTTGTGCAAACAGTCCTATATCTAAAAGTAGCATTTACACTATAGGAAAGCATAACCGAGGGTACAGCACCTAACTCTTTAAACCGAAATGAAACAACATGCCACATATGATTTACTTCTGAGAACTAAGTATTGTGTGCAGAGATTTTGCAGCTATCTCCTTTCCTTCAATTTTTGTGCTAACATTCCGGTATCTAAAACTAGCTTTTACCCTATAGGAAAGCATAAAATAGGGTATAGCACCTAACTCTTTAAACCTAAATAAAACAACATGGCACATATGATTTACTTCTGAGAACTAAGCACTGTGTGCAGAGATTTTGCAGCTATCTCCTTTCATTGAGTTTTTGTGCTAACATTCCTCTGTGTAAAACTAGCATTTCCTATATTGCAAAGCATAACCGAGGGTATAGCACCTAACTATTTAAACCTAAATGAAACAACATGGCACATATGATTTCCTTCTGAGAACTAAGCATTGTGTGCAGACATTTTGCAGCTATCCCCTTTCCTTCAGTTTTTGTGCTAACATTCGTATCTCTAAAACTACCATTTTCTATATTGGAAAGCTTAACCGAGGGTATAACACCTAACGCTTTAAAACTAAATGAAACAACATGGCACATATTATTTACTCTTGAGAACTAAGCATTGTGTGCAGAGATTTTGCAACTATATCCTTTCCTTAAATTTTTGTGCTAACATTCCTATCTCCAACACTAGCATTTCCTATATACGAAAGCATAACAGATGGTTTACCACCTAACTCTTTAAACCTAAATGAAACAACATGGCTCATATGATTTACTTCTGAGACCTAAGCATTGTGTGCAGAGATTTTGCAGCTATCTCCTTTCCTTCAGGTTTTGTGCGAACATTCGTATCTCTAAAACTAGCATTTACTATTTAGGAAAGCATAACCGAGGGTATAGCACTTAACTCCTTAAACCTAAATGAAACAACATGGCACATATGATTTCCTTCTGAGAACTAAGCATTGTGTGCAGAGATTTCACAGCTATCTCCTTTCCTTCAGTTTTTGTGCTAACATTCCTCTATCTAAAACTAGCTTTTACCCTATAGGAAAGCATAAAAGACGGTATAGCTCCTAACCCTTTAAACCAAAATGAAACAACATGGCACATATGGTTTACTTCTTAGAACTAAGCATTGTGTGCAGAGATTTTTCAGCTATCTCCTTTTCTTCAGTTTTTGTGCTAACATTCCTCTGTGTAAAACCTGCATTTCCTATATTGCAAAGCATAACCGAGGGTATAGCACCTAACTCTTTAAACTTAAATGAAACAACATGGCACATATGATTTTCTTCTGAGAACTAAGCATTGTGTGCAGAGATTTTGCAGCGATCCCCTTTCCTTCAATTTTTGTGTTAACATTAGTATCTCTAAAACTAGCTTTTACCTTATAGGAAAGCATAACGGAGGGTATAACACCTAACACTTTAACCCTAAATGAAACAACAAGACACATATGATTTCCTTCTGACAACTAAGCATTGTGTGCAGACATTTTGCAGATATCTCCTTTCCTTCAGGTTTTGTGGTAACATTTGTATGAATAAAACTAGCATTTCCTATACAGGAAAGCATAACCGGGGTATAGCACCTAACGCGTTTAACCTAAATGAAACAACATGGCACATATTATTTACTTCTGAGAAGTAAGCATTGTGTGCAGAGATTTTGCAGCTATCTCCTTTCCTTCAGTTTTTGTGCAAACAGTCCTATATCTAAAAGTAGCATTTACACTATAGGAAAGCATAACCGAGGGTATAGCACCTAACTCTTTAAACCGAAATGAAACAACATGCCACATATGATTTACTTCTGAGAACTAAGTATTGTGTGCAGAGATTTTGCAGCTATCTCCTTTCCTTCAATTTTTGTGCTAACATTCCAGTATCTAAAACTAGCTTTTACCCTATAGGAAAGCATAAAATAGGGTATAGCACCTAACTCTTTAAACCTAAATAAAACAACATGGCACATATGATTTACTTCTGAGAACTAAGCACTGTGTGCAGAGATTTTGCAGCTATCTCCTTTCATTGAGTTTTTGTGCTAACATTCCTCTGTGTAAAACTAGCATTTCCTATATTGCAAAGCATAACCGAGGGTATAGCACCTAACTATTTAAACCTAAATGAAACAACATGGCACATATGATTTCCTTCTGAGAACTAAGCATTGTGTGCAGACATTTTGCAGCTATCCCCTTTCCTTCAGTTTTTGTGCTAACATTCGTATCTCTAAAACTACCATTTCCTATATTGGAAAGCTTAACCGAGGGTATAACACCTAACGCTTTAAACCTAAATGAAACAACATGGCACATATGATTTACTTTTGAGAACTAAGCATTGTGTGCAGAGATTTTGCAACTATATCCTTTCCTTAAATTTTTGTGCTAACATTCCTATCTCCAACACTAGCATTTCCTATATACGAAAGCATAACAGATGGTTTACCACCTAACTCTTTAAACCTAAATGAAACAACATGGCTCATATGATTTACTTCTGAGACCTAAGCATTGTGTGCAGAGATTTTGCAGCTATCTCCTTTCCTTCAGGTTTTGTGCTAACATTCGTATCTCTAAAACTAGCATTTACTACTTAGGAAAGCATAACCGAGGGTATAGCACTTAACTCCTTAAACCTAAATGAAACAACATGGCACATATGATTTCCTTCTGAGAACTAAGCATTGTGTGCAGAGATTTCGCAGCTATCTCCTTTCCTTCAGTTTTTGTGCTAACATTCGTATGTCTAAACCTAGCTTTTCCTATATAGGAAAGCAATACCCAGCGTATAGCACCTAACGCTTTAAACCTAAATGAAACAACTTGGCACATATGATTTACCTCTTAGAACTAAGCATTGTGTGCAGAGATTTTGCAGCTATCTCCTTTCCTTTAGTCTTTGGGCTAACATTCCTATATCTAAAACTAGCATTTACACTATAGGAAAGCATAACCGAGGGTATAGCACCTAATTCTTTAAACCTAAATGAAACAACATGGCTCATATTATTTACTTCTGAGAACTAAGCATTGTGTGCAGAAATTTTGCAGCTATCCCCTTTCCTTCAGTTTTTGGGCTAACATTCCTCTGTGTAAACCTAGCTTTTCCTATATTGCAAAGCATACCCGAGGGTATAGCACCTAACTCTTTAAACCAAAATGAAACAACATGGCACATATGATTTACTTCTGAGAACTAAGCATTGTGTGCAGAGATTTTGCAGCTATCTCCTTTCCTTCAGTTTTTGTGCTAACATTCCTCTGTGTAAAACTACCATTTCCTATATTACAAAGCTTAACCGAGTGTATAGCACCTAACTCTTTAAACTTAAATGAAACAACATGGCACATATGATTTTCTTCTGAGAACTAAGCATTGTGTGCAGAGATTTTGCAGCTATCCCCTTTCCTTCAGTTTTTGTGCTAACATTCCTATATCTAAAACTAGCATTTCCTATACAGGAAATCATAACCGAGGGTATAGCACCTAATGCTTTAAACGTAAATGAAACAACATGGCACATATTATTAACTTCTGAGAAGTAAGCACTGTGTGCTGACATTTTGCAGCTATCTCCTTTCCTTCAGTTTTTGGGATAACATTCGTATCTCTAAAACTATCATTTCCTATAAAGGAAAGCATAACCGAGGGTATAACACCTAACGCTTTAAAACTAAATGAAACAATATGGCACATATGATTTCCCTCTGACAACTAAGCATTGTGTGCAGACATTTTGCAGCTATCTCCTTTCCTTCAGGTTTTGTGCTAACATTCGTATGTCTAAAACTAGCATTTCCTATACAGTAAAGCATAACCGAGGGTATAGCACCTAACGCTTTAAAACTAAATGAAACAACATGGCCCATAGTATTTACTTCTGAGAAGAAAGCATTGTGTGCAGAGATTTTGCAGCTATCTCCTTTCCTTCAGTTTTTGTGCAAACAGTCCTATATCTAAAAGGAGCATTTACACTATAGGAAAGCATAACCGAGGGTATAGCACCTAACTCTTTAAACCTCAATGAAACAACATGGCTCATATGATTTACTTCTGAGAAGTAAGCATTGTGTGCAGACATTTTGCAGCTCTCTCCTTTCCTTCAGTTTTTGTGCTAACATTCCTATATCTAAAACTAGCATTTCCTACACAGGAAATCATAACCGAGGGTATAGCACCTGACGCTTTAAACCTAAATGAAACAACATGGCACATATTATTAACTTCTGAGAAGAAAGCATTGTGAGCTGACATTTTGCAGCTATCTCCTTTCCTTCAGTTTTTGTGATAACATTCGTATCTCTAAAACTAGCATTTCCTATAAAGGATAGCATAACCGAGGGTATAACACCTAACGCTTTAAAACTAAATGAAACATTATGGCACATATGATTTACTTCTGAGAACGAAGCATTGTGTGCAGAGATTTTGCTGCTATCTCCTTTCCTTCAGTTTTTGTGCTAACATTCCTAAGTCTAGCATTAGCATTTCCTATTTAGGAAAGCATAACCGATGGTATAGCACCTAACTCCTTAAACCTAAATGAAACAATATGGCACATATGATTTCCTACTGAGAACTAAGCATTGTCTGCAGAGATTTTGCAGCTATCTCCTTTCCTTCAGTTTTTGTGGTAACATTCCTATAGCTAAAACTAGCAATTACCTTATAGAAAAGCATTAAAGAGGGTATAGCACCTAACTCTTTAAACTTAAATGAAACAACATGGTACATATGATTTCCTTCTGAGAACTAAGCATTGAGCACAGAGATTTTGCAGCTATCTCCTTTCCTTAAGTTTTTGTGCTAACATTCCTATCTCCAACACAAGCATTTCCTATTTAGGAAAGCGTGACCGAGGGTATAGCGCCTAACTCTTTAAACCTAAATGAAACAACATGGCACATATGATTTCCTTCTTAGAACTAAGCATTGTGTGCAGAGATTTTGCAGCTATCTCTTTTCCTTCAGTTTTTGTGCTAACATTCATATCACTAAAACTAGCATTTCCTATTTAGGAAAGCGTGACCGAGGGTATAGCGCCTAACTCTTTAAACCTAAGTGATACAACATGGCACATATGATTTCCTCCTGAGAACAAAGCATTGTGTGCAGAGATTTGGCAGCTATCTCCTTTCTTTCAGGTTTTGTGCTAAAATTCGTATCTCTAAAACTAGCATTTCCTATTTAGGAAAGCGTGACCGAGGGTATAGCGCCTAACTCTTTAAACCTAAATGAAACAACATGGCTCATATGATTTACTTCTCAGAACTAATCATTATGTGCAGAGATTTTGCAGCTATCTCCTTTCCTCCAGGTTTTGTGCTAACATTCGTATCTCTAAAACTAGCATTTCCTATTTAGGAAAGCATAACCGAGGGTATAGCACCTAACTCCTTAAACCTTAATGAAACAACATGGCACATATGATTTGCTTCTGAGAAGTAAGACTTGTGTACAGAGATTTTGCAGCTATCTCCTTTCCTTCAGTTTTTGTGCTAACATTCCTAAGTCTAACATTAGCAATTCCTATTTAGGAAACCATAACCGAGGGTATAGCACCTAACTCCTTAAACCTAAATGAAACAACATGGCACATATGATTTCCTACTGAGAACTAAGCATTGTCTGCAGAGATTTTGCAGCTATCTCCTTTCCTTCAGTTTTTGTGATAACATTCCTATATCTAAAACTAGCATTTACCTTATAGGAAAGCATAAAAGAGGGTATAGCACCTAACTATTTAAACCTAAATGAAACAACAAGGCACATATGATTTCCTTCTGAAAACTAAGCATTGGGTGCAGACATTTTGCAGCTATCCCCTTCCCTTCAGTTTTTGTGCAAACATTCCCATCTCCAACACCAGCATTTCCTATATATGAAAGCATAACTGAGGGTTTACCACCTAACTCTTTAAACCTAAATGAAACAACATGGCACATATGATTTCCTTCTGAGAACTAAGCATTGTGTGCAGAGATTTTTGCAGCTATCTCCTTTTCTTCAGGTTTTGTTCTAACATTCGTATCTCTAAAACTAGCATTTCCTATTTAGGAAAGCGTGACCGAGGGTATAGCGCCTAACTCTTTAAACCTAAATGAAACAACATGGCACATATGATTTCCTTCTGAGAACTAAGCATTGTGTGCAGAGATTTTGCAGCTATCTCCATTCCCTCAGTTTTTGTGCTAACATTCGTATGTCTAAAACTAGCATTTACACTATAGGAGCGCATAACCAAGGGTATAGCACATAACTCTTTAACCTAAATGACACAACGTGGCACATATGTTTTACTTCTGAGAACTAAGCATTGTGTGCTGAGATTTTGCAGCTATCTCCTTTCATTCAGGTTTTGTGATAACATTCCTATATCTAAAACAAGCATTTACCTTATAGGAAAGCATAAAAGAAGGTATAGCACCTAACTCTTTAAACCAAAATTAAACAATATGGCACATATGATATATTCGGAGAACTAAGCATTATGTGCAGAGATTTTGTAGCTATCTCCTTTCCTTAAGTTTTTGGGCTAACATTCCCCTGGGAAAACTAGCTTTAAATATATTTCAAAGCATAACCGAGTGTATAGCACCTAACTCTTTAAATCTAAATGAAACAACATGGCACATATCATTTCCTTCTGAGAAGTGAGCATTGTTTGCAGAGATTTTGCAGCTATCTCCTTTCCTTCAGGTTTTGTGCTAACATTCCTATATCTAAAACTAGCATTTATATTTTAGGAAAGCATAACTGAGGGTATAGCACCTAACCCTTTAACCTAAATGAAACAACATGGAACATATGATTTCCTTCTGAGAACTAAGCATTGCGTGCAGACATTTTGCAGCTATATCCTTTCCTTAAGTTTTTGTGCTAACATTCCTATCTCCAACACTAGCATATCCTATATACAAAAGCATAACCGAGGGTTTACCACCTAACTCTTTAAACCTAAATGAAACAACATGGCTCATATGATTTACTTCTGAGAACTAAGCATTTTGTGCAGAGATTTTGCAGCTATCTCCTTTCCTCCAGGTTTTGTGCTAACATTCGTATCTCTAAATCTAGCATTTCCTATTTAGGAAAGCATAACTGAGGGTATAGCACCTAACTCCTTAAACCTAAATGAGACAACAAGGCACATATGATTTGCTTCTGAGAAGTAAGACTTATGTACAGATTTTGCAGCTATATCCTTTCCTTCAGTTTTTGCTAACATTCCTAAGTCTAACATTAGCATTTCCTATTTAGGAAAGCATAACCGAGGGTATAGCACCTAACTCCTTAAACCTAAATGAAACAACATGGCACATATGATTTCCTACTGAGAACTAAGCATTGTCTGCAGAGATTTTGCAGCTATCTCCTTTCCTTCAGTTTTTGTGCTAACATTCGTATGTCTAAAACTAGCATTTCCTATATAGGAAAGCAAAACCGAGGGTATAGCACCTAACGATTTAAACCTAAATGAAACAACATGGCACATATTATTTACCTCTGACAACTAAGCATTGTGTACAGAGATTTTGCAGCTATCTCCTTTCCTTCAGTTTTTGTGCTAACATTCGTATGTCTAAAACTAGCATTTCCTATATAGGAAAGCAAAATCGAGGGTATAGCACCTAAGGATTTAAACCTAAATGAAACAACATGGCACATATGATTTACTTCTGAGAAATAAGCATTGTGTGCAGAGATTTTGCAGCTATCTCCTTTCCTTCAGTTTTTGTGCTAACATTCTTTTATCTAAAACTAGGATTTACACTATAGGAAAGCATAACAGAGGGTATAGCACCTAACTCTTTAAACCTAAATGACACATCATGGCACATATTCCTACTGAGAACTGAGCATTGTGCACAGAGATTTTGCATCTATCTACTTTCCTTCAGTTTTTGTGATAACATTCCTATAGCTAAAACTAGCATTTACCTTATAGGAAAGCATAAAAGAGGGTATAGCACCTAACTCTTTAAACTTAAATAAAATAACATGGCACATATGATTTCCTACTGAGAACTAAGCATTGTGTGCAGAGATATTGCAGCTATCTCCTTTCCTTCAGTTTTTGTGCTAACATTCCTCTGTGTAAAACTAGCATTTCCTATATTGCAAAGCATAACCGAGGGTATAGCACCTAAGTCTTTAAACTTAAATGAAACAACATGGCACATATGATTTTCTTCTGAGAACTAAGCATTATGTGCAGAGATTTTGCAGCTATCTCCTTTCCTTCAGTTTTTGTGCTAACATTCGTATGTCTAAAACTAGCATTTCCTATATTGGAAACCATAACCTAGGGTGTAGCACCTAACGCTTTAAACCTAAGTGAAACAACATAGCACATATTATTTACTTCTGAGAACTAAGCATTGTTTGCAGAGATATGACAGCTACCTCCTATCCTTCACGTTTTGTGCTAACATTCGTATCTCTAAAACTAGCATTATCTATATTGCAAAGAATAAATGAATGTATAGCACCTAACTCTTTAAACTTAAATGAACCTACATGGCACATATGATTTCCTTCTGAGAACTAAGCATTGTGTGCAGAGATTTGCAGCTATCTCCTTTCCTTCAGTTTTTGTGCTAACATTCCTGTATCTAAAACTAGCTTTTACCCTATAGGAAAGCATAAAAGTGGGTATGGCACCTAACCCTTTAAATCTAAATGAAACAACATGGCACATATGCTTTACTTCTCAGAACTAAGCATTCTGTGCAGAGATATTGCAGCTATCTCCTTTCCTTCAGTTTTTGTAATAACAGTCCTATATCTAAAACTAGGATTTACCTTACAGGAAAGCATAAAAGAGGGTATAGCACCTAAATCTTTAAACTTAAATGAAACAACATGGGACATATGATTTCCTTCTGAGAACTAAGCATTGAGTGCAGACATTTTGCAGCTATCCCCTTTCCTTCAGTTTTTGTGCTAACATTCGTATCTCTAAAAATAGCATTTCCTATATTGGAAAGCATAACCGAGGGTATTACACCTAACGCTTTAAACCTAAATGAAACAACATGGCACATATGATTTACTTCTGAGAAGTAAGCATTGTGTGCAGAGATTTTGCAGCTATCTCCTTTCCTTAAGTTTTTGTGCTTACATTCCTATCTCCAACACTAGCATTTCCTATTTAGGAAAGCGTGACCGAGGGTATAGCGCCTAACTCTTTAAACCTAAATGATACAACATGGCACATATGATTTCCTTCTGAGAACTAAGCATTGTGTGCAGAGATTTGGCAGCTATCTCCTTTCCTTCAGGTTTTGTGCTAACATTCGTATCTCTAAAACTAGCATTTCCTATTTAGGAAAGCGAGACTGAGGGTATAGCGCCTGATTCTTTAAACATAAATGAAACAACATGGCACATATGATTTCCTTCTGAGAATTAAGCATTGTGTGCAGAGATATGCAGCTATCTCCTTTCCTTCAGTTTTTGTGCTAACATTCCTGTATCTAAAACTAGCTTTTACCCTATAGGAAAGCATAAAATAGGGTATAGCACCTAACTCTTTAAATCTAAATGAAACATCATGGCACATATGATTTACTTCTGAGAACTAAGCATGGTGTGCAGAGATTTTGCAGCTATCTCCTTTCATTCAGTTTTTGTGCTAACATTCCACTGTGTAAAACTATCATTTCCTATATTGCAAAGCATAACCGAGGTATAGCACATAACTATTTAAACTTAAATGAAACAACATGGCACATGTGATTTACCTCTGAAACTAAGCATTGTGTGCAGAGATTTTGCAGCTATCTCCTTTCCTTCAGTTTTTGTGCTAACATTCGTATCTCTAAAACTAGCATTTCCTATTTAGGAAAGCATAACCGAGGGTATAGCACCTAACTCCTTAAACCTAAATGAAACAACATGGCACATATGATTTCCTTCTCAGAACTAAGCATTGTGTGCAGATATTTTGCAGCTATCTCCTTTCCTTCAGGTTTTGTGCTAACATTCGTCTGTCTAAAGCTAGCATTTCCTACACAGGAAAGCATAATCGAGGGGATAGCACCTAACGCTTTAAACCTAAATGAAACAACATGGCACATATTATTTACTTCTGAGAAGTATGCATTGTGTGCAGAGATTTTGCAGCTATCTCCTTTCCTTAAGTTTTTGTGCTAACATTCTATATCTAAAACTAGCATTTACACTATAGGAGAGCATAACCGAGGATATAGTACATGACTCTTTAAACCTAAATGAAACAACATGGCACATATGATTTACTTCTGAGAACTAAGCATTGTACAGATATTTTGCAGCTATTTCCTTTCATTCAGTTTTTGTGCTAACATTCCTCTGTGTAAAACTAGCATTTACATTATAGGAAAGCAGAAAAGGTATAGCACCTAACTCTTTAAACTTAAATGAAACAACATGGCACATATGATTTCCTTCTGAGAACTAAGCATTGTGTGCAAAGATTTTGCAGCTATCTCCTTTCCTTCAGTTTTTGTGCTTACAGTCCTAAATCTAACAATAGCATTTCCTATAGAGGAAAGCATAACCGAGGGTATAGCACCTAACGCTTTAAACCTAAATGAAACAACATGGCTCATATGAATTACTACTGAGAAATAAGCATTGTGTGCAAAGATTTTGCAGCTATCACCTTTTGTTCGGTTTTTGTGCTATCATTACTATGTGTAAAACTAGCATTTCCTATTTTGCAAAGCATAACCGAGGCTATAGAACCTAACTCTTTAAACTAAAATGAAACAACATGGCACATATGATTTACCTCTGAGAACTAAGCATTGTGTTCAGAGATTTTGCAGCTATCTCCTTTCCTTCAGTTTTTGTGCTAACATTCTTTTATCTAAAACTAGGATTTACACTATAGGAAAGCATAACAGAGGGTATAGCACCTAACTCTTTAAACCTAAATGAAACAACATGGCACATATTATTTCCTACTGAGAACTGAGCATTGTGCGCAGAGATTTTGCAGCTATCTACTTTCCTTCAGTTTTTGTGATAACATCCCTATAGCTAAAACTAGCATTTACCTTATAGGAAAGCATAAAAGAGGGTATAGCACCTAACTCTTTAAACTTAAATAAAATAACATGGCACATATGATTTCCTACTGAGAACTAAGCATTGTGTGCAGAGATATTGCAGCTATCTCCTTTCCTTCAGGTTTTGTGCTAACATTCCTCTGTGTAAAACTAGCATTTTCTATATTGCAAAGCATAACCGAGTGTATAGCACCTAAGTCTTTAAACTTAAATGAAACAACATGGAACATATGATTTTCTTCTGAGAACTAAGCATTGTGTGCAGAGATTTTGCAGCTATCTCCTTTCCTTCAGTTTTTGTGCTAACATTCGTATGTCTAAAACTAGCATTTCCTATATTGGAAACCATAACCGAGGGTGTAGCACCTAACACTTTAAACCTAAGTGAAACAACATAGCACATATTATTTATTTCTGAGAACTAAGCATTGTTTGCAGAGATGTGACAGCTACCTCCTATCCTTCACGTTTTGTGCTAACATTCGTATCTCTAAAACTAGCATTATCTATATTGCAAAGCATAACCGAGTGTATAGCACCTAACTCTTTAAACTTAAATGAACCTACATGGCACATATGATTTCCTTCTGAGAACTAAGCATTGTGTGCAGAGATTTGCAGCTATCTCCTTTCCTTCAGTTTTTGTGCTAACATTCCTGTATCTAAAACTAGCTTTTACCCTATAGGAAAGCATAAAAGTGGGTATAGCACCTAACCCTTTAAACCTAAATGAAACAACATGGCACATATGCTTTACTTCTCAGAACTAAGCATTGTGTGCAGAGATATTGCAGCTCTCTCCTTTCCTTCATTTTTTGTAATAACAGTCCTATATCTAAAACTAGGATTTACCTTACAGGAAAGCATAAAAGAGGGTATAGCACCTAACTCTTTAAACTTAAATGAAACAACATGGGACATATGATTTCCTTCTGAGAACAAAGCATTGTGTGCAGACATTTTGCAGCTATCCCCTTTCCTTCAGTTTTTGTGCTAACATTCGTATCTCTAAAAATAGCATTTCCTATATTGAAAAGCATAACCGAGGGTATAACACCTAACGCTTTAAACCTAAATGAAACAACATGGCACATATGATTTACTTCTGAGAAGTAAGCATTGTGTGCAGAGATTTTGCAGCTATCAACTTTCCTTAAGTTTTTGTGCTTACATTCCTATCTCCAACACTAGCATTTCCTATTTAGGAAAGTGTGACCGAGGGTATAGCGCCTAACTCTTTAAACCTAAATGAAACAACATGGCACATATGATTTCCTTCTGAGAACTAAGCATTGTGTGCAGAGATTTTGCAGCAATCACCTTTCCTTCAGTTTTTGTGATAACATTCATATAGCTAAAACTAGCATTTCCCTATAGGAATGCATAAGAGAGGGTATAGCACCTAACTCTTTAAACTTAAAAGAAACAACATGGCACATATGATTTCCTTCTGAGAACTAAGCATTGTGTGCAGAGATTTTGCAGCTATCTCCTTTCCTTCAGGTTTTGTGCTAATATTCGTATGTCTAAAACTAGCATTTCCTATAGAGGAAAGCATAACCGAGGGTATAGCACCTAACGCTTTAAACCTAAATGAAACAACATGGCACATATTATTTACTTATGAGAAGTAAGCATTGTGTGCAGAGATTTTGCAGCTATCTCCTTTCCTTTAGTTTATGTGCTAACATTCGTATATCTAAAACTAGCATTTACACTATAGGAGAGCATAACCGAGGGTATAACACATAACTCTTTAAACCTAAATGAAACAACATGGCACATATGATTTACTTCTGAGAACTAAGCATTGTGTGCTGACATTTTGCAGCTATCTCCTTTCATTCAGGTTTTGTGATAACATTCCTATATCTAAAACAAGCATTTACCTTATAGGAAAGCATAAAAGAAGGTAAAGCACCGAACTCTTTAAAACAAAATTAAACAATATGGCACATATGATATATTCGGAGAACTAAGCATTGTGTGCAGAGATTTTGTAGCTATCTCATTTCCTTAAGTTTTTGGGCTAACATTCCGCTGTGAAAGCTAGCTTTTCCTATATTGCAAAGCATAACCGAGGGTACAGCACCTAACTCTTTAAATCTAAATGAAACAACATGGCACATATCATTTCCTTCTGAGAACTGAGCATTGTTTGCAGAGATTTTGCAGCTATCTCCTTTCCTTCAGGTTTTGTGCTAACATTCCTATATCTAAAACTAGCATTTATATTATAGGAAAGCATAACCGAGGCTATAGCACCTAACTCTTTAACCTAAATGAAACAACATGGCTCATATGATTTACTTCTGAGAACTAACCATTGTCTGCAGAGATTTTGCGGCTATCTCCTTTCCTTCAGTTTTTGTGATAACATTCCTATAGCAAAAACTAGCAATTACCTAATAGAAAAGAATAAAAGAGGGTATAGCACCTTACTCTTTAAACTTAAATGATACAACATGGTACATATGATTTCCTTCTGAGAACTAAGCATTGTGTGCAGAGATTTTGCAGCTATCTCCTTTCCTTCAGTTTTTGTGCTAACATTCCTCTGTGTAAAACTAGCATTTCCTATATTGCAAAGCATAACCGAGGGTATAGCACATAACTATTTAAACCTAAATGAAACAACATGGCACATGTGATTTCCTTCTGAGAACTAAGCATTGTGTGCAGACATTCTGCAGCTATCCCCTTCCCTTCAGTTTTTGTGCTAACATTCGTATCTCTAAAACTAGCATTTCCTCTATTGGAAAGCATAACCGAGGGTATAACACCTAACGCTTTAAACCTAAATGAAACAACATGGCACATATGATTTACTTTTGAGAACTAAGCATTGTGTGCAGAGATTTTGCAGCTATCTCCTTTCCTTAAGTTTTTCTGCTGACATTCCCATCTCCAACACCAGCATTTCCTATATACGAAAGCATAACCGAGTGTTTACCACCTAACTCTTTAAACCTAAATGAAACAACATGTCACATATGATTTCCTTCTGAGAACTAAGCATTGCGTGCAGAGATTTTGCAGCTATCTCCTTTCATTCAGTTTTTGTGCTAACATTCGTATCTCTAAAACTAGCATTTCCTATATTGCCAGGCATAACCGAGGGTATAGCACCTAAGGCTTTAAACCTAAATGAAACAACATGGCACATATTATTTACTTCTGAGAAGTAAGCATTGTGTGCAGAGATTTTGCAGCTATCTCCTTTCCTTTTTTTTTTGTGCTAACATTCCTATATCTAAAACTAGCATTTACACTATAGGAAAGCATAACCGAGGGTATAGCACCTAATTCTTTAAACCTAAATGAAACAACATGGCTCATATGATTTACTTTTGAGAACTAAGCATTGTGTGCAGATATTTTGCAGCTATCTCCTTTCATTCAGTTTTTGTGCTAGCATTCCTCTGTGTAAAACTAGCATTTCCTATATTGCAAAGCATAACCGAGGGTATAGCACCTAACTATTTAAACCTAAATGAAACAACATGGCACATATGAATTCCTTCTGAGAAATAAGAATGTGTGCTGACATTTTGCAGCTATCTCCTTTCCTTCAGTTTTTGTGATAACATTCGTATCTCTGAAACTAGCATTTCAAATAAAGGAAAGCCTAACCGAGGGTATAACACCTAATGCTTTAAAAGTAAATGAAACAATATGGCACATATGATTTACTTCTGAGAACTAAGCATTGTGTGCAGAGATTTTGCAGCTATCTCCTTTCCTTCAGTTTTTGTGCTAACATTCGTATCTCTAAAACTAGCATTTCCTATATTGCCAGGCATAACCGAGGGTATAGCACCTAATGCTTTAAACATAAATGAAACAACTTCGCACATATGATTTACCACTGGGAACTAAGCATTGTGTGCAGAGATTTTGCAGCTATCTCCTTTCCTTTAGTCTTTGGGCTAACATTCCTTTATCTAAAACTAGCATTTATACTATAGGAAAGCATAACCAAGGGTATAGCACCTAATTCTTTAAACCTAAATGAAGCAACATGGCTCATATGATTTACTTCTGCGAACTAAGCATTGTGTGCAGAGATTTTGCAGCTATCCCCTTTCCTTCAGTTTTTGGGCTAACATTCCTCTGTGTAAACCTAGCTTTTCCTATATTGCAAACATAACCGAGGGTTATGGCACATAACTCTTTAAACCGAAATGAAACAGCATTGCACATATGATTTACTTCTGAGAACTAAGTATTGTGTGCAGAGACTTTGCAGCTATCTCCTTTCCTTCAGGTTTTGTGCTAACATTCGTA
Source organism: Dasypus novemcinctus (assembly GCF_030445035.2). Classification (NCBI taxonomy): domain Eukaryota; kingdom Metazoa; phylum Chordata; class Mammalia; order Cingulata; family Dasypodidae; genus Dasypus; species Dasypus novemcinctus. The sequence goes on from NC_080696.1 coordinate 28,783,727, forward strand.
TGTCTAAAACTAGCATTTCCTATACAAGAAAGCATAACCGAGGGTATAGCACCTAACGCTTTAAACCTAAATGAAACAACATGGCACATATTATTTACTTCTGAGAAGTAAGCATTGTGTGCAGAGATTTTGCAGCTATCTCCTTTCCTTTAGTTTTTCTGCCAGCATTCCTATATCTACAACTTGCATTTACACTATAGGAAAGCATTACCGTGGGTATAGCACCTAATGCTTTACACCTAAATGAAACAACATGGCTCATATGATTTACTTCTGAGAAGTAAGCATTGTGTGCAGAGATTTTGCAGCTATCTCCTTTCATTCAGTTTTTGTGCTAACATTCCTATATCTAAAACTAGCATTTCCTATACAGGAAAGCATAACCGAGGGTATAGCACCTAGTGCTTTAAACCTAAATGAAACAACATGTCACATATTATTAACTTCTGAGAAGTAAGCATTGTGTGCTGACATTTTGCAGCTATCTCCTTTCCTTCAGTTTTTGTGATAACATTCGTATCTCTAAAACTAGCACTTCCAATAAAGGAAAGCATAACCGAGAGTATAACACCTAACGCTTTAAAAGTAAATGAAACAATATGGCACATATGATTTACTTCTGAGAACTAAGCATTGTGTGCAGAGATTTTGCAGCTATCTCCTTTCCTTCAGTTTTTGTGCTAACATTCGTATCTCTAAAACTAGCATTTCCTATATTGCAGGCATAACCGAGGGTATAGCACCTAACTCTTTAAACCTAAATGAAACAACATGGCACATATGATTTACTTCTGAGAACTAAGCATTGTGTGCATAGATTTCGCAGCTATATCCTTTCCTTCAGTTTTGTGCTAAGTTTCCTATATCTAAAACCAGCATTTACACTATAGGAGAGCATAACCGAGGGGATAGCACCTAATGCTTTAAACCTAAATGAAACAACATGGCACATATGATTTCCTTCTGACAACTAAGCATTTTGTGCAGAGATTTTGCAGCTATCTCCTTTCCTTCAGTTTTTGTGCTAACATTCGTATGTCTAAACCTAGCATTTCCTATATAGGAAAGCAAAACCCAGCGTATCGCACCTAACGCTTTAAACCTAAATGAAACAACTTGGCACATATGATTTACCTCTGAGAACTAAGCATTTTGTGCAGAGATTTTGCAGCTATCTCCTTTCTTTAGTCTTTGGGCTAACTTTCCTTTATCTAAAATTAGCATTTACACTATAGGTAGCATAACCGAGGGTATAGCACCTAATTCTTTAAACCTAAATGAAACAACATGGCTCATATGATTTACTTCTGCGAACTAAGCATTGTTTGCAGAGATTTTGCAGCTATCCGCTTTCCTTCAGTTTTTGGGCTAACATTCCTCTGTGTAAACCTAGCTTTTCCTATATTGCAAACATACCCGAGTGTTATGGCACATAACTCTTTAAACCGAAATGAAACAACATGGCACATATGATTTACTTCTGAGAACTAAGTATTGTGTGCAGAGACTTTGCAGCTATCTCCTTTCCTTCAGTTTTTGTGCTAACAATCCTTTATCTAAAACTAGCTTTCACCCTATAGGAAAGCATAAATGAGGGTATAGCTCCTAACCCTTTAAAACTAAATGAAACAACATGGCACATGCGATTTACTTCTGAGAACTAAGCATTGCGTGCAGAGATTTTGCAGCTATCTCCTTTCATTCAGTTTTTGTGCTAACATTCCTCTGTGTAAAACTAGCATTTCCTATATTGCAAAGCATAACCGAGGGTATAGCACCTAACTCTTTAAACCGAAATGAAACAACATGTCACATATGATTTCCTTCTGAGAATTAAGCATTGTGTGTAGAGATTTTACAGCTATCTCCCTTCCTTCAGGTTTTGTGCTAACATTCGTATGTCTAAAACTAGCATTTCCTATACAGGAAAGCATAACCGAGGGTATAGCACCTAATGCTTTAAACGTAAATGAAACAACACGGCACATATTATTAACTTCTGAGAAGTAAGCATTGTGTGCTGACATTTTGCAACTATCTCCTTTCCTTCAGTTTTTGTGATAACATTCGTATCTCTGAAACTAGCATTTCCTATAAAGGAAAGCCTAACCGAGGGTATAACACCTAACGCTTTAAAAGTAAATGAAACAATATGGCACATATGATTTACTTCTGAGAACTAAGCATTGTGTGCAGAGATTTTGCAGCTATCTCCTTTCCTTCAGTTTTTGTGCTAACATTCGTATCTCTAAAACTAGCATTTCCTATATTGCAAGGCATAACCGAGGGTATAGCACATAACTCTTTAAACCTAAATGAAACAACATGGCACATATGATTTACTTCTGAGAACTAATCATTGTGTTCAGAGATTTGGCAGCTATATCCTTTCCTTCAGTTTTTGTGCTAAGTTTCTTATATCTAAAATCAGCATTTACACTATAGGAGAGCATAACCGAGGGTATAGCACCTAATGCTTTAAACCTAAATGAAACAACATGGCACATATGATTTCCTTCTGACAACTAAGCATTCTGTGCAGAGATTTTGCAGCTATCTCCTTTCCTTCAGTTTTTGTGCTAACATTCCTCTGTGTAAAACTAGCATTTCCTATATTGCAAAGCATAACCGAGGGTATAGCACCTAACGCTTTAAACCTAAATGAAACAACTTCGCACATATGATTTACCTCTGAGAACTAAGCATTGTGTGCAGAGATTTTGCAGCTATCTCCTTTCCTTTAGTCTTTGGGGTAACATTCCTTTATCTAAAACTAGCATTTACACTATAGGAAAGCATAAAAGAGGGTATAGCACCTAATTCTTTAAAACTAAATGAAGCAACATGGCTCATATGATTTACTTCTGCGAACTAAGCATTGTTTGCAGAGATTTTGCAGCTATCCCCTTTCCTTCAGTTTTTGGGCTAACATTCCTCTGTGTAAACCTAGCTTTTCCTATATTGCAAACATAACCGAGGGTTATGGCACATAACTCTTTAAACCGAAATGAAACAATATTGCACATATGATTTACTTCTGAGAACTAAGTATTGTGTGCAGAGACTTTGCAGCTATCTCCTTTCCTTCAGTTTTTGTGCTAACATTCCTGTATCTAAAACTAGCTTTTACCCTATAGGAAAGCATAAAAGAGGGTATAGCTCCTAACCCTTTAAAACTAAATGAAACAATATGGCACATGTGATTTACTTCTGAGAACTAAGCATTGCGTGCAGAGATTTTGCAGCTATCTCCTTTCATTCAGTTTTTGTGCTAACATTCCTCTGTGTAAAACTAGCATTTCCTATATTGCAAAGTATAACCGAGGGTATAGCACCTAACTCTTTAAACCGAAATGAAACAACATGTCACATAAGATTTCCTTCTGAGAACTAAGCATTGTGTGCAGAGATTTTGCAGCTATCTCCTTTCCTTCAGGTTTTGTGCTAACATTCGTATGTCTAAAACTAGCATTTCCTATACAAGAAAGCATAACCGAGGGTATAGCACCTAACGCTTTAAACCTAAATGAAACAACATGGCACATATTATTTACTTCTGAGAAGTAAGCATTGTGTGCAGAGATTTTGCAGCTATCTCCTTTCCTTTAGTTTTTCTGTCAGCATTCCTATATCTACAACTAGCATTTACACTATAGGAAAGCATAACCGTGGGTATAGCACCTAACTCTTTAAACCTAAATGAAACAACATGGCTCATATGATTTACTTCTGAGAAGTAAGAATTGTGTGCAGAGATTTTGCAGCTATCTCCTTTCCTTCAGTTTTTGTGCTAACATTCCTATATCTAAAACTAGCATTTCCTATACAGGAAAGCATAACCGAGGGTATAGCACCTAGTGCTTTAAACCTAAATGAAACAACATGGCAGATATTATTAACTTCTGAGAAGTAAGCATTGTGTGCTGACATTTTGCAGCTATCTCCTTTCCTTCAGTTTTTGTGATAACATTTGTATCTCTGAAACTAGCACTTCCTATAAAGGAAACCATAAGCGAGGGTATAACACCTAAAGCTTTAAAAGTAAATGAAACAATATGGCACATATGATTTACTTCTTAGAACAAAGCATTGTGTGCAGACATTTTGCCGCTATCTCCTTTCCTTCAGTTTTTGTGCTAATATGCCTATCTGTAACACTAGCGTTTACACTATAGGAAAGCATAACCGGGGTATAGCAGCTAACTCTTTAAACCTAAATGAAACAACATGGTACATATGGTTTACTTCTGAGAACTAAGCTTTGTGTGCAGAGATTTTGCGGCTATCTCCATTCCTTCAGTTTTTGGGCTAATATTCCTATCTCTAAAATAAGCATTTACTCTATAGGAAATCATAACCGAGGGTATAGCAGCTAACGCTTTAAAAGTAAATGAAACAACATGGTACATATGATAGACTTCTGAGAACTAAGCATTGTATTCAGAGATTTTGGAGCTATCTTATTTCCTTCCGTTTTTGTGCTAACATTCCTATCTCTAAAACTAGCATTTACAATATAGGAAAGCATAACCTAGGGTATAGCATCTAACTCTTTAAACCTTCTTGAAAGAGGATGTCACATGTGCTTCACTTTAGGGAACTAAGAATTGGGTGCAGAGATTTTGTGGCTATCCCCCTCCCTTCAGTTTTTGGGCTAATATGCCTATCTGTAACACTAGCATTTACACTAAAGGAATGCATAACCGGGGGTATAGCAGCTAAGACTTTAAACTTACCTGAAAAAGCATAGTACATATGATTTACTTCTGAGAACTAAGTATTCTGTGCAGAGATTTTGCAGCTTTCTCATTTCCTTCAGTTTTTGCGCTAACATTCCTATCTCTAAAACTAGTGTTTACTATATAGGAAAGTATAACCGAGGGTATAGCAGCTAACTATTTAAACCTAAATGAAACAACATGGCACATATGATTTACTTCTGAGAACTAAGCATTCTGTGCAGAGATTTTGCAGCTATCTCCTTTCCTTCAGTTTTCGTTCTAACATTCCTATCTCTAAAACTAGCATTTACACTATAGGAAAGCATAACCGAGGGTATAGCAGCTAACTCTTCAAACCTAAATGAAACACCATGTCACATATGATTTACTTCTGAGAACTAAGCATTGTATGCAGAGATTTTGTGGCTATCACCTTTCATTCAGTTTTTGTGCTAACATTCCTATCTCTAAAGTAGCATTTAATATATAGGAAAGCATAACCGAGGGTATAGCAGCTAACTCTTTAAACCTACTTGAAAGAGGATGTCACATGTGCTTTACTTTGGGGTACTAAGCATTGAGTGCAGAGATTTTGTGGCTATCTCCTTTCCTTCAGTTTTTGTGCTAACATTCCTATATCTAAAACTAGCGTTTACTATATAGGAAAGGATAACCGAGGGTATAGCAGCTAACTCTTCAAACCTAAATGAAACAACATGGTACATATGATTTACTTCTGAGAAGTAAGCATTGTGTGCAGAGATTTTGCAGCTATCTCCTTTCCTTCAGTTTTTGTACTAACATTCCTATCTCTAAAACTACTTTTACTATATAGGAAAGAATAACCTAGGGTATAGCAGCTAACTCTTTAAACCTAAATGAAACAACATTGTATATATGATTGACATCTGAGAAGTAACCATTCTGTGCAGAGATTTTTCAGCTATCACCTTTCCTTCAGTTTTTGTGCTAACATTCCTATCTCTAAAACTAGCATTTACTATATAGGAAAGACTAACCACGGGTATAGCAGCTAACTCTTTAAACCTACTTGAAAGTGGATGTCACTTGTGCTTTACTTTAGGGAACTAAGCATTGAGTGCAGAGATTTTGCAGCTATCCCCTTCCCTTCAGTTTTTGTGCTAACATTCCTATCTCTAAAACTAGCATTTACTATATAGGAAAGAATAACCGAGGATATAGCAAGTAACTCTTTAAACCTACTTAAAAGAGGATGTCATATGTGCTTTACTTTAGGGAACTAAGCATTGAGTGCAGAGATTTTGCATCTATCTCCTTTCCTTCAGTTTTTGTGCTAACATGCCTATCTGTAACACTAGCATTTGCACCATAGGAAATAGTAACTGGCGGTATAGCAGCTAACTCTTTAAACCTAGATAAAAAAGCATGGCACATATGATTTACTTCTGAGAACTAGGCATTGTGTGCAGAGATTTTTCAGCTTTCTCCTTTCTTCAGTTTTTGTACTAACATTCCTATTTCTAAAATTAGCATTTAATGTATAGGAAAGCCTAACCGAGGGTATAGCAGCTAACTCTTTAAACCGTAGTGAAACAACATGGTACATATGATTCACTTCTCAGAACTATGCACTGTGTGCTGAGATTTTGTAGCTATCTCCTTTCCTTCAGTTTTTGTGCTAACATTCCTATTTCTAAAACTACCATTTACTATATAGAAAATCATAAACGAGGGTATAGCAGCTAACTCTTTAAACCGAAATGAAACAACATGGTACATATGATTGACTTCTCAGAACTAAGCATTGTGTGCTGAGATTTTGCAGCTATCTACTTTCCTTCAGTTTTTCTGCCAGCATTCCTATCTCTAATACTAGCATTTACTGTATAGGAAAGAATAACCAAAGGTATAGCAGCTAACTCTTTAAACCAAATGAAACAACATGGTATATATGATTGATTTCTGAGAACAAATCATTGTGTGCAGAGATTTTGCAACTATCTCTTTTCCTTCAGTTTTTGTGATAACATTCCTATCTCTAAAACTAGCATTTACTATATAGGAAAGACTAACTTTGGGTATAGCAGCTAACTCTTTAAAACTAGTTTAAAGAGGATATCACATGTGCTTTACTATAGGGAACTAAGCATTGAGTGCAGAGATTTTGCAGCTATCCCCTTTCCTTCAGTTTTTGTGCTAACATTCCTATATCTAAAACTAGCATTTACTATATAGGACAGAATATCCGAGGATATAGCAGGTAACTCTTTAAACCTACTTGAAAGAGGATGTCATATGTGCTTTACGTTAGGGAACTAAGCCTTGGGTGCAGAGATTTTGCGGCTATCTCCTTCCCTTCAGTTTTTGTGCTAACATGCCTATCTGTAACACTAGCATTTAAACCATAGGAAAGCAAAACTGGCGGTATAGCAGCTAACTCTTTAAACCTAGATAAAAAAGCATGGGCACATATGGTTTACTTCTGACAACTAGGCATTGTGTGCAGAGATTTTGCAGCTATCTCCTTTCCTTCTGTTTTTGTGCTAACATCCTATCTCTAAAACAAGCATTTACTATATATAGGAAGGCATAACCGAGGGTATAGCAGCTAACTCTTTAAACCTAAATGAAACAACATGGCACATATGATTTACTTCTGAGAACTAAGCATTGTGTGCAGAGATTTTGCAGGTATCTCCTTTCCTTCAGTTTTTGTGCTAACATTCCTATCTCTAAAACTAGCATTAACAATATAGGAAAGCAAAACCGAGGGTATAGCAGCTAACTCTTTAATCTCAATGATACAACACGGCACAAATGATTTACTTCTGAGAACTAAGCATTGTGTGCAAAGTTTTTGCAGCTATCTCCTTTCCTTCAGTTTTTGTGCTAACATTCCTTTCTATAAAACTAGCATTTACACTATAGGAAAGCATAACCAGGGTATAGCAGCTAACTCTTTAAACCTACCTGAAAAAGCATGGTACATATGATTTCCTTCTGAGAACTAAGCATTTTGTGCAGAGACTTTGTCGATATCTCCTTTCCTTCAGTTTTTCTTCTAACATTCCTATCTCTAAAACTAGCATTACACTATAGGAAAGCATAACCGGGGGTATAGCAGCAAACTCTTTAAACCTACTTGAAAAAGCATGGTACATATGATTTACTTCTGAGAACTAAGCATTGTCTGCAGAGATTTTGCAGTTATCTCCTTTCCTTCAGTTTTTGTGCTAACATTCCTATCTCTAAAACTAGCATTTATTATATAGGAAAGCATAATCGAGGTTATAGCAGTTAACTCTTTAAACCTAAATGAAACAACATGGCACATAAGATTTACTTCTGAGAACTAATTATTGAATGCAGACATTTTGGAGCCATCTCATTTCCTTTAGTTATTTTGCTAACATACTATCTGGAAAACTATCATTTACACAAACGGGGGTATAGCAGCAAACTCTTTAAACCCACCGAAAAAGCATGGTACATATGATTTACTTCTGAGAACTAAGCATTGTTTGCAGTGATTTTGCAGCTATCTCCTTTCCTTCAGTTTTTGTGCTAACATTCCTATCTCTAAAACTAGCTTTTACACTATAGGAAATCATAACCGGTGGTAAAGCAGCAAACTCTTTAAACCTACCTGAAAAAGCATGGTACATATATTTTACTACTGTGAAATAAGCATTCTGTGCAGAGATTTTGAAGCTATCTCCTTTCCTTCAGTTTTTGTGCTAACATTCTTATCTCTAAAACTAGCATTTACTATATAGGAAAGCATAACCGAGGTTATAGCAGTTAACTTTATAAACTTAAATGAAACAACATGGCACATATGATTTATTTCTGAGAGCGAAGCATTCTGTACTGAGATTTTGCAGCTATCTCCTTTTCTTCAGTTTTTGTGCTAACATTCCTATCTCTAAAACTATCATTTACACTATAGGAAAGCATAACCAGGGGGGCATAGCAGCAAACTCTTTAAACCTACGTGAAAAAGCATGGTACATATGATTTACTTATGATAACTAAGCATTGTGTGCAGAGATTTTACAGCTATCTCCTTTCCTTCCGTTTTTGTGCTAACTTTCCTATCTGTAAAGCTATCATTTACTATATGGGAAAGCATAACTGGGGGTATAGCAGCTAACTCTTTAAACCTAAATGAAACAACATGGCACATATTATTTACTTCTAAGAACTAAGCATTTTGTACAGAGATTTTGCAGCTATCTCCTTTCCTTCCATTTTTGTGCTAACATCCTATCTCTAAAACTAGCATTTATTGTATAGGAAAGTAAAACCGAGGGTATAGCAGCTAACTCTCTAAACCTAAATGAAACAACACGGCACATATGATTTACTTCTGAGAACTAAGCATAGTGTGCAGAGATTTTGCAGCAATCTACTTTCCTTCAGTTTTTGTGCTAACATTCCTATCTCTAAATCTAGCATTTATACTATAGGAAACCATAAACGGGGTTATAGCAGCTAACTCTTTAAACCTACCTGAAAAACCATGGTACATATGATTTACATCTGAGAACTAAGCATTGTGTGCAGAGATTTTGCAGCTATCTCCTTTCCTTCAGTTTTTGTGCTAACACTCCTATCTCTAAAACTAGCATTTACTATATAGGAAAGCATAACCGAGGATATAGCAGCTAACTCTTTAAACATAAATGAAACAACATGGCACATATGATTTACTTAGAGAACTAAGCATTTTGTGCAGAGATTTTGCATCTATCTCCTTTCCTTCAATTTTTGTGCTAACATTCCTATCTGTAAAGCAAGCATTTTCTATATAGGAAACCATCACCTGGGTTTAGCAGCTAACTCTTTAAATCTAAATGAAACAACATGGCACATATGATTTACTTCTGAGAAGAAAGCATTGTGTGCACAGATTTTGCAGCTATCACCTGTCCTTCAGGTTTTGTGCTACCATTCCTATCTCTAAAACTAGCATTTACTATATAGGAAAGCATAACAACGGGTATCGCAGCTAACTCTTTAAACCTACCTCCAAAAGCATGGTACATATGCTTTACTTCTGAGAACTAAGCATTGAGTGCACAGGTTTTGCAGCTATCTCCTTTCCTTCAGTTTTTCTGCTAACATTCCTATCTCTAAAACTTGCTTTTACACTATAGGAAAGCATAACCGCGGGTATAACAACTAAGTCATTAAAAGTACATCAAAAAGCATGGTACATATGACTTACTTCTGAGAACTAAGCATTGTGTGCAGATATTTTTCAGCTATCTCCTTTCATTCAGTTTTTGTGCTCAAATTCCTGTCTCTAAAACTAGCTTTTACACTATAGGAGGCATAACCGGGGATATAGGAGCTAAGTCTTTAAACCTACCTGAAAAAGCATGGTACATATGATTTACTTCTGAGAACTAAGCATTGTGTGCAGAGATTTTGCAGCTGTCTCCTTTCCTTCAGTTTTTGTGCTATCATTCCTATCTCTAAAAATATTATTTTCTATATAGGAAAGCTTAAATGAGGTTATAGCAGTTAACTCATTAAACCTAAATGAAACAACATGGCACATATGATTTATTCCTGAGAACTGATCATTGTATGCAAACGTTTTGCAGCTATCTCCTTTCCTTCAGTTTTTTTGCTAACATCCTATCTCTAAAAATAGTATTTACTATATAGGAAAGCATAACCGAAGGTATATCAGCTTACTCTTTAAACTTAAAGAAACAACATGGCACATATCATTTACTTCGGAGAAGTAAGCACTGTGTGCAGAGATTTTGCAGCTATCTCCTTTCCTTCAGTTTTTGTCCTAACATTCCTATCTCTAAACCTAGCATTTACACTATAGAAAACATAAGCGGTGGTATAGCAGCTAACACTTTAAACATACCTGAAAAGCATGGTACATATGATTTACTACTGAGACCTAAGCATTGTGTGAAGAGATTTTGCAGGTATCTCCTTTTCTTCAGTTTTTGTGCTAACATTCCTATCTCTAAAACTAGCATTTACTATATAGGAAAGCATAACCGAGGTTGTAGCAGTTAACTCTTTAAACCGAAATGAAACAACATGTCACATATGTTTTACTTCTGAGAACTAATCATTGTATGCAGATATTTTGCAGCTATCTACTTTTGTTCACTTTTTGTGCTAACATTCCTATCTCTAAAACTAGCATTTACTATATAGGAAAGCATAACCGGGGGTATAGCACCTAACTTTTTAAACCTAAATGAAACAACATGGCACATATGATTTACTTCTGAGAAGTAAGCATTGTGTGCAGAGATTTTGCAGGTATATCCTTTCCTTCAGTTTTTGTGCTAACATTCCTATCTATAAAACTAGCATTTACTATATAGGAAACCATAACCAGGGTATAGCAGCTAACTCTTTAAACCTACTTGAAGAGGATGTCACATGTGCTTTACTTTATAAAACTAAGCATTGTGTGCAGAGATTTTATGTCTATCTCCTTTCCTTCAGTTTTTGTGCTAACATTCTTATCTCTAAAACTAGTATTTACACTATAGGAAGGCATAACTGGGGGTAGAGCAGCTAACTGTTTAAACCTACCTGAAAAAGCATGGTACATATGATTTACTTCTGAGAACTAAGCACTGTGTGCAGAGATTTTGCAGCTATCTCCTTTCCATCAGTTTTTGTGCTAACATTCCAAGGTCGAAAACTAGCATTTCTTATATAGGAAAGCATAACCGAGGGTATAGCACCTAACTCTTTAAACCTAAATGAAACAACATGCCACATATGATTTACTTCTAATAACTAAGCACTGTGCACAGAGATTTTGCAGCTGTCTCCTTTCCTTCAGTTTTTGTGCTAACATTCCTATATCTAAAACTAGCATTTACACTATAGGAAAGCATAACCGAGTGTACAGCACCTAACTCTTTAAACCTAAATTAAACAACATGGCAGATATGATTTACTTCTGAGAACTAAGCATTGTGTGCAGAGATTTTGCAGCTATCTCCTTTCCTTCAGTTTTTGTGCTAACATTCCTATATCTAAACTAGCATTTACACTATAGGAAAGCATAAGCGTGGGTATAGCAGCTAACTCTTTAAACCTAAATGAAACAACATGGCATATATGATTTACTTCTGAGTACTAAGCATTGCGTGCAGAGATTTTGCAGCTATCTCCTTGCCTTAAGATTTTGTGCTAACATTCCTACCTTTAAAACCAATATTTCCTATATAGGAATGCTTAACCTATGGTATGGCACCTAACTCTTTAAACTTAAATGAAACAACATGGCACATATGATTTTCTTCTGAGAACTAAGCATTCTGTGCTGAGATTTTGAAGCTAACTCCTTTCTTTCAGGTTTGTGCTAACACTCCTATCTCTAAAACTAGAATTTCCTATTTAGGAAAGCATAACCGACGGTATAGCACCTAACTATTTAAACCTAAATGAAACAACATGGCACATATGATTTACTTCTGAGAACTAAGCATGTGTGCAGAGATTTTGCAGCTATATCCTTTGCTTCAATTTTTGTGCTTACATTCCTATCTCTAAAACTGGCATTTCCTATATAGGAAAGCATAACCGAGGGTATATCAGCTAACTCTTTAAACCTAAATGAAACAAGATGGCACATATGATTTACTTCTGAGAACTAAGAATTGTGTGCAGAGATTTTGAAGCTATATCCTTTCCTTCAGTTTTTGTGCTTACATTCCTATATCTAAAACTAGAATTTACACTGTAGGAAAGCATAACCGAGTGTATAGCACCTAACTCTTTAAACCCAAATGAAACAACATGGCACATATGATTTTCTTCTGAGAACTAGGAGTGTGTGCAGATATTTTTCAGCTATCTCCTTTCCTTCAGTTTTTGTGCTAACAATCCCATCTCTAACACTAGCATTTACACTATAGAAAGCATAACCGAGGGTGTAGCACATAACTCTTTAAACCTAAATGAAACAACATGGCACATATGATTTACTTCGGAGAAGTAAGCATTGTGAGCAGAGATTTTGCACCTATCTCCTTTTCTTCAGTTTTTGTGCTAACATTCCTGTCTCTAAAACTAGCATTTCCTATGTAGGAAACCATAACCGATTGTAAAACACCTAACTCTTTAAAACTAAATGAAACAACATGGCCCATAAGATTTACTTCTCTGAACTAAGCACTGTGTGCAGAGATTTTTCAGCTATCTCCTTTCCTTCAGTTTTTGTGCTAACATTCCTATGACTATAACTCGCATTTCCTAATTGCAAAGCATAACCGAGGGTATAGAACCTAAGTCTTTAAACCTAAATGAAACAATATGCCACATATGATTTACTTCTGAGAACTAAGCACTGTGTGCAGAGATTTTGCAGCTATCTCCTTTCCTCCAGTTTTTGTGGTAACATTCCTATCTCAAACACTAGCATTTCCTATATATATAGGAAAGCATAAACGAGGGTATAGCACCTAACTCTTTAAACCTAAATGAAACAACATGAAACATATGATTTACTTCTGAGAAATAAGCATTGTGTGAAGAGACTTTGCAGCTAACCCCTTTCCTACAGTTTTTGTGTAACATTCCTATGTCTAAAACTAGCATTTCCTATATAAGAAAGCATAACCGAGGGTATAGCACCTAACTCTTTAAACATAAATGAAACAACATGGGACATATGATTTACTTCTGTGAACTAAGCATTGTGTGCAGAGATGTTGCAGCTATCTCCTTTCCTTCAGTTTTTGTGCTAACATTCCTATATCTAAAACAAGCATTTATACTATAGGAAAGCATAACTGAGGGTATAGCACCTAACTCTTTAAACCTAAATGAAATAACATGGCACATATAATTTTCCTCTGAGAACTAAACATTGTGTGCAGAGACTTTGCAGCTATCTCCTTTCCTTCAGTTTTTGGGCTAACATTCCTATCTCTAAAACTAGACTTTCCTATATAGGAAAGCATAACCGAGGGAATAGCACCTAACTTTTAAACCAAAATGAAACCACATGGCACATATTATTTACTTCTGAGAACTAAGCACTGTGTCCACAGATTTTGCAGCTATCTCCTTTCCTTCAGTTTTTGTGCTAACATTCGTATCTCTAAAACTAGCATTTCCTATATAGGAAAGCATAACCAGGGGTATAGCACCTAACTCTTTAAACCTAAATGAAACAACATGGCACATATGATTTCCTTCTGAGAACTAAGCATTGTGTGCAGAGATTTTGCAGCTATCTCCTTTCCTTCAGTTTTTATGCTAACATTCCTATATCTAAAACTAGCATTTACACTATAGGAAAGCATAACCCCGGGTATAGCACCTAACTCTTTAAACCTAAATGAAACAACATGGCTCATATGATTTACTTCTGAGAACTAAGCATTGTGTGCAGAGATTTTGCAGCTATCTCCTTTCCTTCAGTTTTTGTGCTACCATTCCTATCTCTAACACTAGCATTTCCTATATACGAAAGCATAACCGAGGGTATAGCACCTAACTCTTTAAACCTAAATGAAACAAAATGGCTCATATGATTTACTTCTGAGAAGTAAGCATTGTGTGAAGAGATTTAGCAGCTATCTCCTTTCCATCAGTTTTTGTGCTAACATCCCTAAATCTAAAACTTGCATTTACACTATAGGAAAGCAAAACCGAGGGTATACCAACTAACTCTTTAAACTTAAATGAAACAACATGGCACATATGATTTACTTCCCAGATCTAAGCATTGTGTTCAGAGATTTTGCAGCTATCTCCTTTCCTTCAGTTTTCGTTCTTACATTCATATCTCTAAAACTAGCGTTTCCTATATAAGAAAGCATAACCGAGGGTATAGCACCTAATTCTTTTAAGTTAAATGAAACAACATGGCACATAAGATTTACTTTTGAGAACTAAGCATTGTGTGCAAAGATTTTGCAGCTATCTCCTTTACTTCAGTTTTTGTGCTAACATTCCTATCTCTAAAACTAGTATTTCCTCTTAGGAAAGCGTAACCGAGGGTATAGCACCTAACTCATTAAGCCTAAATGAAACAACATGGCATATGATTTACTTCTGAGAAGTAAGCATTGTGTGCAGAGATTTTGCAGCTGTCTCCTTTCCTTCAGTTTTTGTGCTAAAATTCGTATCTCTAAAACGAGAATTTCCTATAAAGGAAAGCATAACCGAGGGCATGGCTCCTAAATCTTTTAACTTAAATGAAACAACATGGCACATATGATTTACTTCTGAGAAGTAAGCATTGTGTGCCGAGATTTTGCAGTTATCTCCTTTCCTTCATTTTTTGTCCTAACATTCCTATATCTAAAACCAGCATTTACACTACAGGAGAACATAACAGAGGGTATAGCTGCTAACTCTCTAAACCTAATGAAGCAACATGACACATATGATTTACTTCTGAGAACTAAACTTGGTG
This sequence comes from Dasypus novemcinctus, assembly GCF_030445035.2. NCBI lineage: Eukaryota > Metazoa > Chordata > Mammalia > Cingulata > Dasypodidae > Dasypus > Dasypus novemcinctus. The sequence goes on from NC_080696.1 coordinate 28,798,856, forward strand.
TGCAGAGATTTTGCAGCTATCTCCTTTCCTTCAGTTTTTGTGCTAACATTCCTATCTCTAAAACTAGCCATTCCTATATAGGAAAGCATAACCAAGGGTATAGCACCTAACTCTTTAAACCTAAATGAAACAACATGGCAGATATTATTTACTCTGAGCACTAAGCAATGTCTGCAGAGATTTTGCAGCTCTCTTCTCTCCTTCAGTTTATGTGCTAACATTCGTATCTCTAAAACTAGCATTTCCTCTATAGGAAAGCATAACCGAGGGTATAGCACCTAACTCTTTAAACCGAAATGAAACAATATATTACATATGAATTCCATCTGAGAACTAAGCATTGTGTGCACAGATTTTGCAGCTATCTCCCTTCCTTCAGTTTTTCTGCTAACATTCCTATGACTAAAACTCGCATTTCCTAATTGCAAAGCATGACCGAGGGTATAGAACCTAAGTCTTTAAACCTAAATGAAACAACATGGCACATATGATTTACTACTGAGAACTAAGCACTGTGTGCAGAGATTTTGAAGCTGTCTCCTTTCCTTCAGTTTTTGTGCTAACATTCGTATCTCTAAAACTAGCATTTTCTATACAGGAAGGCATAACCGAGGGTATAGCACCTAATTCTTAAACCTAAATGAAACAACATGGCACATATGATTTACTTCTAAGAAATAAACATTGCTTGCAGAGATTTAGGAGCTATCTCCTTTCCTTCAGTTTTTGTGCAAACATACCTATCTCTAAAGCATGCATTTCTTATATAGGAAAGCATAACCGACGGTATAGCACCTAACTCTTTGAACCTAAATGAAACAACATGGCACATATGATTTACTTCTGAGAACTAAGCATTGTGTGCAGAGACTTTGAAGCTATCTCCTTTCCTTCAGTTTTTGTGCTAACATTCCTATATCTAAAACTAGCATTTACACTATGGGAAAGCATAACAGAGGGTATAGCACCTAATGTTTAAACCTAAATGAAACAACATGGCACATATTATTTACTTTTGAGAACTAAGCATTGTGTGCAGAGATTTTGCAGCTACCTCCTTTCCTTCAGTTTTTGTGCTAACATTCCTATATCTTAAACTAGCATTTACACTATAGGAAAGCATAACCGAGGGTAAAGCACCTAACTCTTTAAACCTAAATGAAACAACATGGCACATATAATTTTCTTCTTAGAACTAAACATTGTGTGCAGAGACTTTGCAGCTATCTCTTTTCCTTCATTTTTTGAGCTCACATTCCTATCTCTAAAACTAGCCTTTACTATATAGGAAAGAATAACCGAGGGAATAGCACCTAACTCTTTAAACCAAAATGAAACCACATGGCACATATTATTTACATCTGAGAACTAAGCACTGTGTCCACAGATTTTCAGCTATCTCCTTTCCTTTAGTTTTTGTGCTAACATTCGTATCTCTAAAACTTGCATTTCCTATATAGGAAAGCATAACCGAGGTTATAGCACCTACCTCTTTAAAGCTAAATGAAACAACATGGCACATATTATCTTCTTCTGAGAACTAAACATTGTGTGTAGAGACTTTGCAGCTATCTCCTTTCCTTCAGTTTATGTGCTAACATTCCTATATATAAACAAGCACTTAAACTACAGGAAAGCATAACCGAGGGTATAGCGCCTAAGTCTTTAAACCTAAATGAAACAACATGGCACATATGATTTTCTTCTGAGAACCAAACATTGTGTGCAGAGATTTTGCAGCTATCTCGTTTCCTTCAGTTTTTGTGCTAACATTCCTATATTTAAAACTAGCATTTACACTATAGGAAAGCAATACCGAGGGTATAGCACCTAACTCTTTAAACTTAAATGAAACGACATGGCACATATGATTTACTTCTCTGAACTAAGCATTGTGTGCAGAGATTTTGCAGCTATCTCCTTTCGTTCAGTTTTTGTGATAATATTCCTATGTCTAAAACTAGTGTTTCCTATATAGGAGAGCATAACCGCGGGTATAGCACCTAACTCTTTAAACCTAAATGAAACAACATGGCACATATGATTTACTTCTAAGAAATAAACATTGTGTGCCGAGATTTTGCAGCTATCTCCTTTCCTTCAGTTTTTGTGCTACCATTCCTATCTCTAACACTACCATTTCCTATATACGAAAGCATAACCGAGGGTATAGCACCTAACTCTTTAAACCTAAATGAAACAACATGGCTCATACGATTTACTTCTTAGAACTAAGCATTGTGTGCAGAGATTTTGCAGCTATCTCATTTACTTCAGTTTTTGTGCTAACATTCTTATCTCTAACACTAGCATTTCCTATATACGAAAACATAACCGAGGGTATAGCACCTAACTCTTTAAACCTAAATGAAACAACATGGCTCATATGATTTACTTCTGAGAACTAAGCATTGTGTGCAGACATTTTGTAGCTATCTCCACTTCTTCAGTTTTTGTGCTAACATTCCTATGTGTAAAACTATCATTTCCTATATTGCAAAGCATAACCGAGGGTATTGCACCTAACTCTTTAAACATAAATGAAACAACATGGCACATATGATATACTTCCCAGAACTAAACATTGTGTGCAGAGATTTTGCAGCTATCTCTTTTCCTTCACTTTGTGCTAACATTCGTACGTCTAAAACTAGCATTTCCTATATAGGAAAGCATAACCGGGGGTATAACACCTAACACTTTAAACCTAAATGAAACAACATGGCACATATGATTTACTTCTGAGAACTAAGCATTTTGTGCAGAGATTTTGCAGCTATCTCCTTTCTTTCAGTTTTTGTGCTAACATTCTTATATCTAAAACTAGCATTTACACTGTAGGAAAGCCTAATGGAGGGTATAGCACCTAACTCTTTAAACCTAAATGAAAAATATGGCACATATGATTTTCTTCGCAGAACTAAACATTGTGTGCAGAGATTTTGCAGCTATCTCCTTTCCTTCACTTTTTGTGCTAATATTCCTATCTCTAAAACTAGCCTTTCCCATATAGGAAGCATAACCGAGGGAATAGCACCTAACTCTTTAAACCTAAATGAAACAACATGGCACATATTATTTTCTTCGGAGAACTAAGCATTGTGTCCAGAGATTTTGCAGCTATCTCCTTTCCTTCAGTTTTTGTGCTAACATTCCTATGTCTAAAACTAGCATTTCCTATATTGCAAAGCATAACCAAGGGTGTAGAACCTAACTCTTTAAACCTAAATGAAAGAACATGGCACATATGATTTCCTTTTGAGAACTAAGCGTTGAGTGCAGAGATTCTGCAGCTATCTCCTTTCCTTCAGGTTTTGTGCCAACATTCGTACCTCTAACACTCGCATTTCCTATATAGGAAAGCATAATCGAGGGTATAGCAGCTAACTCTTTAAACCTAAATGAAACAATATGGCACATATGATTTTTGTTTGAAAACTAAACAATGTGTGCAGAGATTTTGCAGCTATCTCCTTTCCTTCAGTTTTATTGCTAACATTCCTATCTCTAAAACTAGCCTTTCCCTTATCGGAAAGCATAACCGAGGGAATACCAGCTAACTCTTTAAACCTAAAAGAAACAACATGGCACATATTATTTACTTCTGAGAACTTAGCACTGTGTCCAGGATTTTGCAGCTATCTCCTTTTCTTAAGTTTTTGTGCTAACATTCCTATATCTAAAACGAGCATTTACACTATAGGAAAACATAACCAAGGGTATAGCACCTACTCTTTAATCCTAAATGAAACAACATTTGACATATGATTTACTTCAGAGTACTAAGCATTGTGTGCAGAGATTTTGCATCTATCTCCTTTTCTTCAGTTTTTGTGCTAACATTCCTCTATCTAACACAACCATTTCTTATATAAGAAAGCATAACCGAGGGTATACACCTAACTCTTTAAACCTAATTGAAACAACATGACTCATATAATTTACTTCTGCGAACTTAGCTTTGTGTGCAGAGATTTTCCAGCTATCTCCTTTCCTTCAGTTTTTGTGCTAACATTCCTATAACTAAAACTATCATTTAACCTATAGGAAAGCATAAAAGAGGGTATAGCACCTAACTCTTTAAACCTAAATGAAACAACATGGCACATATGATTTCCTTCTGAGAACAAAGCATTGTGTGCAGAGATTTTGCAGCTATCTCCTTTCCTTCAGTTTTTGTGCTAACATTCCTATATCTAAAACTAGCGTTTAACCTATAGGAAAGAATAAAAGAGGGTATAGAACCTAACTCTTTTAACCTAAATGAAACAACATGGCATATATGATTTCCTTCTGAGAAGTAAGCATTGTGTGCAGAGATTTTGCCGCTATCTCCTTTCCTTCAGTTTTTGTGCTAACATTCCTATTTCTAAAACTAGCCTTTCCCATATAGGAAAGCATAACCGAAGGAATAGCACCTAACTCTTTAAACCTAAATGAAACAACATGGCACATATGATATACTTCTGAGAACTAAGCACTGTGTGCAGAGATTTTGCAGCTATCTCCTTTCCTTCAGTTTCTGTGCTACCATTCCTATCTCTAACACTAGCATTTCCTATGTAGGAAAGCATAAAACTGGGTATAGCACATAACGCTTTAAACCTAAATGAAACAACATGGCACATAGTATTTACTTCTGAGAAATAAGCACGGTGTCCAATATTTTGCAGCTATTTCCTTTCCTTCAGTTTTTGCGCTAATATTCCTATATCTAAAACTAGCATTTACACTATACGAAAGCATAACCGAGTGTATAGCACCTAACTCTTTAAACCTAAATGAAACAACATTGCACATATGATTTACTGCAGAGAACTAAGCATTGTGTGCAGAGATTTTGCAGCTATCTCCTTTCCTTCAATTTTTGTGCTAACATTCCTGTCTCTAGCACTAGAATTTCCTATATACAAAAGCATAACCGAAGGTATAGCACCTAACTCTTTAAACCTAAATGAAACAACATGGCTTATATGAATTACTTCTGAGAACTAAGCATTGTGTGCAGAGATTTTGCAGCTATCTCCTTTCCTTCAGTTTTTGTGCTAACATTCCTATGTCTACAACTAGCATTTCCTATATTGCAAAATATAACTGAGGGTATAGAACCTAACTCTTTAAACCTAAAAGAAACAACATGGCACATATGATTTACTTCTGAGAACTAAGCATTGTGTGCAGAGCTTTTGCAGCTATCTCCTTTCCTTCAGTTTTTGTGCTAACATTCCTAAATCTAAAACTAGCATTTAACTTATAGAAAAGCATAAAAGAGGGTATAGCACCTAACTCTTTAAACTTAAATGAAACAACATGGCACATATGACTTACTTCTGAGAACTAAGCATTGTGTGCAGAGATTTTGCAGCTATCTCCTTTCCTTCAGTTTTTGTGCTAACATTCCTATCTCTAACACTAGCATTTCCTATATACGAAAGCGTAACCGAGGATACAGCACCTAACTCTTTTAACATAAATGAAACAACATGGCTCATATGAATTCCTTCTGAGAGCTAAGCAGTGTTGGCAGAGATTTTGCCGCTATCTCCTTTCCTTCAGTTTTTGTGCTAACATTCCTGTCTCTAACACTAGCATTTCCTATATAAGAAAGCATAACCGAAGGTATAGCACCTAACTCTTAAAACCTAAATGAAAGAATATGGCTCATATGATTTACTTCTGAGAACAAAGCATTGTATGCAGAGATTTTGCAGCTATCTCCTTTCCTTCAGTTTTTGTGCTAACATTCCTATGTCTAAAGCTAGCATTTCCTATATTGCAAAATATAACTGAGGGTATAGAACCTAACACTTTAAACCTAAATGAAACAACATGGCACATTTGATATTCTTCTGAGAACTAAGCATTGTGTGCAGAGATTTTGCAGCTATCTCCTTTCCTTCAGTTTTTGTGCTAACATTCGTATGTCTAAAACTAGCATTTCCTATATAGGAAAGCATAACCGAGGGTATAGCACCTAACTCTTTAAACCTAAATGAAACAACATGGCACATATGATTTACTTTTGAGAACTAAGCATTGTGTGCAGAGATTTTGCAGCTATCTCCATTCCTTCAGTTTTTGTGCTAACATTCCTGTATCTAAAACTAGCTTTTACCCTATAGGAAAGTATAAAAGAGGGTATAGCACCTAACTCTTTAAACCTAAATGAAACAACATGGCACATATGATTTACTTCTGAGAACTAAGCATTGTGTGCAGAGATTTTGCTGCTATCTCCTTTCATTCAGTTTTTGTGCTAACATTTCTCTGTGTAAAATTAGCATTTCCTATATTGCAAAGCATAACCGAGGGTATAGCACCTAACTCTTTAAACCTAAATGAAACAACATGGCACATATGATTTACTTCTGAGAACTAAGCATTGTGTGCAGAGATTTTGCAACTATCTCCTTTCCTTCTGTTTTTGTGATAACATTCCTATATCTAAAACTAGCATTTACCTTATAGGAAAGCATAAAAGAGGGTATAGCACCTAACTCTTTAAACTTAATTGAAACAACATGGGACATATGATTTCCTTGAGAACTAAGCATTGTGTTCAGACATTTTGCAGCTAACCCCTTTCCTTCAGTTTTTGTGCTAACATTCGTATCTCCAAAACTGGCATTTCCTATATTGGAAAGCATAACCGAGTGTATAACACCTAACTCTTTAAACCTAAATGAAACAACATGGCACATATGGTTTACTTCTGGGAACTAAGCATTGTGTGCAGAGATTTTGCAGCTATCTCCTTTCCTTAAGTTTTTGTGCTAACATTCCTATCTCCAACACTAGCATTTCCTATATATGAAAGCATAACCGAGGGTTTACCACTTAATTGTTTAAACCTAAATGAAACAACATGGCTCATATGATTTACTTCTGAGAACTAAGCATTGTGTGCAGAGATTTGGCAGCTATCTCCTTTCCTTCAGGTTTTGTGCTAACATTCGTATCTCTAAAATTAGCATTTCCAATTTGGGAAAGCGTGACCATGGGTATAGCACCTAACTCTTTACACCTAAATGAAACTACATGCACATATGGTTTCTTTCTGAGAACTAAGCATTGTGTGAAGAGATTTTGCAGCTATCTCCTTTCCTTCAGTTTTTGTGCTAACATTCCTGTATCTAAAACTAGCTTTTACCCTATAGGAAAGCATAAAAGAGGGTATAGCACCTAACTCTTTTTTTTTTTTTTTTTTTTAATTTTTTTATTTTTTATTGACTTTGTAATAATATTACATTAAAAATATATATGTGAGGTCCCATTCAACCCCACCCCCCCACCCCCCCTCTCCCCCCCCCCCAACAACACTCGTTCCCATCATCATGACACATCCATTGGATTTGGTAAGTACATCTTTGGGCACCTCTGCACCTCATATACATTGGTTCACATCATGTCCCATACTCTCCTCTATTCCATCATGTAGGCCCTGTGAGGATTTACAGTGTCCGGTGATTACCTCTGAAGCACCATCCAGGGCAGCTCCATGTCCCGAAGATGCCTCCACCTCTCATCTCTTCCTGCCTTTCCCCATACCCTTTGTCCATTATGTCCACTTTTCCCAATCCAATGCCACCTCTTCTATGTGGACACTGGATTGGTTGTGTCCATTGCACCTTTATGTCAAGAGGAGGCTCAGATTCCACCTGGATGCTGGATGCAATCCTCCCATTTTCAGTTGTAATCACTCTAGGCTCCATGGTGTGGTGGTTCTCCTTCTTCACCTCCATCTTAGCTGAGTGTGGTAAGTCCAATAAATCAGATTGTAGGTAGCACCTAACTCTTTAAACCTAAATGAAACAACATGGCACATATAATTTACGTCTGAGAACTAAGCATTGTGTGCAGAGATTTTGCAGCTATCTCCTTTCATTCAGTTTTTGTGGTAACATTCCTCTGTGTAAAACTAGCATTTCCTATATTGCAAAGCATAACCGAGGGTATAGCACCTAACTTTTTAAACCTAAATGAAACAACATAGCACATATGATTTCCTTCTGAGAACTAAGCATTGTGTGCAGACATTTTGCAGCTATCCCCTTTCCTTCAGTTTTTGTGCTAACATTCGTATCTCTAAAACTAGCATTTCCTATATTGGAAAGCATAACCGAGGGTATAACACCTAACGCTTTAAATTTAAATGAAACAACAAGGCACATATGATTTACTTCTGAGAACTAAGCATTGTGTGCAGAGATTTTGCAGCTATATCCTTTCCTTAAATTTTTCTGCTAACATTGCTATCTCCAACACTAGCATTTCCTATATACGAAAGCATAACCGAGGGTTTACCACCAAACTCTTTAAACCTAAATGAAACAACATGGCTCATATGATTTACTTCTGAGAACTAAGCATTGTGTGCAGAGATTTTGCAGCTATCTCCTTTCCTTCAGGTTTTGTGCTAACATTCGTATCTCTAAAACTAGCATTTCCTATTTAGGAATGCATAACCGAGGGTATAGCACCTAACTCTTTAAACCTAAATGAAACAATATGGCACATATGATTTTCTTCTCAGAACTAAGTATTGTGTGCAGAGATTTTGCAGCTATCTCCTTTCCTTCAGTTTTTGTGCTAACATTCCTATGTCTACAACTAGCATTTCCTATATTGCAAAATATAACTGAGGGTATAGGACCTAACTATTTAAACCTAAAAGAAACAACATGATACATATGATTTACTTCTGAGAACTAAGCATTGTGTGCAGAGCTTTTGCAGCTATATCCTTTCCTTCAGTTTTTGTGCTAACATTCCTAAATCTAAAACTAGCATTTAACTTATAGAAAAGCATAAAAGAGGTTATAGCACCTAACTCTTTAAACTTAAATGAAACAACATGGCACATATGACTTACTTCTGAGAACTAAGCATTGTGTGCAGAGATTTTGCAGCTATCTTCTTTCCTTCAGTTTTTGTGCTAACATTCGTATCTCTAAAACTAGCATTTCCTATACAGGAAAGCATAACCGAGGGTATAACTCCTAACGCTTTAAACCTAAATGAAACAACATGGCACATATGATTTACTTCTGAGAACTAAGCATTGTGTGCAGAGATTTTGCAGCTATCTCCTTTCCTTCAGTTTTTGTGCTAACATTCCTATCTCTAACACTAGCATTTCCTATATACGAAAGCGTAACCTGGATTCAGCACCTAACTCTTTAAACATAAATGAAACAACATGGCTCATATGAATTCCTTCTGAGAGCTAAGCAGTGTTGGCAGTGATTTTGCAGCTATCTCCTTTCCTTCAGTTTTTGTGCTAACATTTCTCTCTCTAACACTAGCATTTCCTATAAAGGAAAGCATAACCCAGGGTATAGCACATAACGCCTTAAACCTACATGAAACAACATGGCACATATTATTTACTTCTGAGAACTAAGCACGGTGTCCAGATTTTGCAGCTATCTCCTTTCCTTCAGTTTTTGTGCTGACATTCCTATATCTAAAACTAGCATTTACACTATAGAAAAGCATAAGCGAGGGTATAGCACCTAACTCTTTAAACCTAAATGAAACAACATTGCCCATATGATTTACTGCAGAGAACGAAGCATTGTGTGCAGAGATTTTGCATCTATCTCCTTTTCTTCAGTTTTTGTGCTAACATTCCTCTATCTAACACTACCATTTCTTATATAAGAAAGCATAACTGAGGGTATAGCAACTAACTCTTTAAACCTAATTGAAACAACAAGACTCATATGATTTACTTCTGAAAACTTAGCTTTGCGTGCAGAGATTTTCCAGCTATCTCCTTTCCTTCAGTTTTTGTGCTAACATTCCTATATCTAAATCTATCATTTAACCTATAAGAAAGCATAAAAGAGGGTATAGCACCTAACTATTTAAACCTAAATGGAACAACATGACACATATGATTTCCTTCTGAGAACAAAGCATTGTGTGCAGAGATTTTGCAGCTATCTCCTTTCCTTCAGTTTTTGTGCTAACATTCCTATATCTAAAACTAGCTTTTAACCTATAGGAAAGAATAAAAGAGGGTATAGAACCTAACTCTTTTAACCTAAATGAAACAACATGGCATATATGATTTCCTTCTGAGTAGTAAGCATTGCGTGCAGAGATTTTGCCGCTATTTCCTTTCCTTCAGTTTTTGTGCTAACATTCCTATTTCTAAAACTAGCCTTTCCCATATAGGAAAGCATAACCGAAGGAATAGCACCTAACTCTTTAAACCTAAATGAAACAACATGGCACATATGATATACTTCTGAGAACTAAGCATTGTGTGCAGAGATTTTGCAGCTATCTCCTTTCCTTCAGTTTTTGTGCTACCATTCCTATCTCTAACACTAGCATTTCCTATGTAGGAAAGCATATCACTGGGTATAGCACATAACGCTTTAAACCTAAATGAAACAACATGGCACATAGTATTTACTTCTGAAAAATAAGCACGGTGTCCAGATATTTTGCAGCTATTTCCTTTCCTTCAGTTTTTGCACTAATATTCCTATATCTAAAACTAGCATTTACACTATACGAAAGCATAACCGAGTGTATAGCACCTAACTCTTTAAACCTAAATGAAACAACATTGCACATATGATTTACAGCAGAGAACGAAGCATTGTGTGCAGAGATTTTGCAGCTATCTCCTTTCCTTCAGTTTTTGTGCTAACATTCCTGTCTCTAACACTAGAATTTCCTATATACGAAAGCATAACCGAAGGTATAGCACCTAACTCTTTAAACCTAAATGAAACAATATGGCTTATATGATTTACTTCTGAGAACTAAGCATTGTGTGCAGAGATTTTGCAGCTATCTCCTTTCCTTCAGTTTTTGTGCTAACATTCCTATGTCTAAAACTAGCATTTCCTATTTTGCAAAATATAACTGAGGGTATAGAACCTAACTCTTTAAACCTAAAAGAAACAACATGGCACATATGATTTACTTCTGAGAACTAAGCATTGTGTGCAGACCTTTTGCAGCTATCTCCTTTCCTTCAGTTTTTGTGCTAACATTCCTAAATCTAAAACTAGCATTGACTTATAGAAAAGCATAAAAGAGGGTATAGCACCTAACTCTTTAAACTTAAATGAAACAACATGGCACATATGACTTACTTCTGAGAAATAAGCATTGTGTGCAGAGATTTTGCAGCTATCTCCTTTCCTTCAGTTTTTGTGCTAACATTCGTATCTCTAAAACTAGCATTTCCTATAAAGGAAAGCATAACCGAGGGTATAACTCCTAACGCTTTAAACCTAAATGAAACAACATGGCACATATGATTTACATGTGAGTACTAAGCATTGTGTGCAGAGATTTTGCAGCTATCTCCTTTCCTTCAGTTTTTGTGCTAACATTCCTATATCTAAAACTAGCATTTACACTATAGGAAAGCATAACAGAGGGTATAGCACCTAACTCTTTAAACCTAAATGAAACAACATGGCACATATGATTTACTTCTGAGAACTAAGCATTGTGTGCAGAGTTTTTGTAGCTATCTCCTTTCCTTCAGTTTTTGTGCTAACATTCCTAACTCTAACACCAGCATTTCCTATATACGAAAGCGTAACCAAGGATATAGCACCTACCTCTTTAAACCTAAATGAAACAACATGGCTCATATTAATTCCTTCTGAGAGCTAAGCAGTGTTGGCAGAGATTTTGCAGCTATCTCTTTTCCTTCAGTTTTTGTCCTAACATTCGTATCTCTAACACTAGCATTTCCTATATAGGAAAGCATAACCCAAGGGTATAGCACATAACTCTTTAAACCTAAATGAAACAACATGGCACATATGATTTCCTTCTGAGGACTAAACACGTTGTCCAGAGATTTTGCAGCTATCTCCTTTCCTTCAGTTTTTGTGCTAACATTCCTATATCTAAAACTAGCACTTACACTATAGGAAAGCATAACCGAGGGTATAGTACCTAACTCTTTAAACCCTAATGAAACAACATTGCACATATGATTTACTGCAGAGAACTAAGCATTGTGTGCAGAGATTTTGCAACTATCTCCTTTCCTTCAGTTTTTGTGCTAACATTCCTCTCTCTAACACTAGCATTTCCTAAATACGACGGCATAACCGAGGGTATACCACCTAACTCTTTAAACCTAAATGAAACAACATTGCACATATGATTTACTTCTGAGAACTAAGCATTGTGTGCAGAGATTTTGCAGCTATCTCCTTTCCTTCAGTTTTTGTGCTAACATTCCTCTCTCTAACACTAGCATTTCCTATATACGAAAGCATAACCGATGGTATAGCACCTAACTCTTTAAACCTAAATGAAGGGAGTGGGGGCAAGATGGTGGCTGAGTGAACATCCCTGTTAGGGTCTTCTGCAGGGAATTGGCTGGGCGGCGTTCGAGACTCTTTGGGACCGGATTGTTTCGGGATTTTTGCTGGTCCGGAGGTGTCTGGACACCGATTTGGAGGGAAGGTAACAGAGAGGATCCCTCTGTGAAATATACACGGAGATCCCAGCTACCTATAGAGGATTCCCTCCTTGGGTAGGCGGAGACGAGGCATCTAGCCCCGCTCGGTGGGGATGAGCCAGGCCAGGCCGCAGCGGCGGACGCCGGAGCCGGGCCGGCTGCGCCGGCGGCAAGCGGGGCTGGGCGGGGCCGAGCCGGGCCGAGCCGGGCCGCGGCGGCGTGTGGAGCCGGGCTGGGCCGGTCCAGGCCGCGGCGGCGGGTGGTGGACGCCGGAGCCGGGCCTGGGCTGCTGTAGCGAGCGGTGCCGGGCGTAGCCGGGCCGGGCCGCGGTGGCGTACGGAGCTGGGCGGGGCCCGTCCAGGACGCGGCGGCGAGAGGCGGAAGCTGGACCCGGGCCGGGCTGCTGTAGCAAGCGGAGCCGGACGTAGCCGGGCCAGGCCGCGGCAGCGTACAGAGCCGGGCGGGGCCGGTGCAGGCCGTGGCGGCGAGAGGCAGATGCCGGAGCTGGGCCGGGCTGCTGTAGCGAGCGGAGCCAGGCAGAGCCGGGGCAGGCCGCGGCGGCGTATGGAGCCGGGCGGGGCCGGTCCAGGCCACGGCGGCGGGAAGTGGACGCGGGAGCCGGCTGGGCCGCTTAGCGAGCGGAGCCGGGCAGAGCCAGGCCAGGCCGCGCGGCGTAAGGAGCCGGGCAGAGCCGGTCCAGGCCTCCGCGGCGGGCAGCGGCAGGCGGAGCCGGGCCTGCGGAGGGGATTCTGTTCTTTGTGTTTATTTTTTGGTTTTTGTTTAATTTATTTTACTTAATTTTTTTTTTTTTTGGAGCATCTGCAGTACTGGGGAGTTCGTGGGCCCTGGGCGGCCTATTGGGGGTTTGTGGGAAGGGAAGTGCTTGCAGACCCATTTGGGCAGACAGACGGGGGGTTTTAGGGCAAAGCGGGGGGAAGTTGTTGTTTTAGATAGTGTTGCAATTGTGACATGCGTATACCTGTATCTCTCTTCCCCCTATCTGTTCCCCACCATTTGCCCATCATCTTTTTCCTTCTTCCTTTCTTCTTCTCTTTTTTTTTCTTTATTATAATTAGGTTTTTTTTTTCGGTTTTCTCTTTCCCTCTTGTCCCTCATCTTCCACTTATTTTATTTTAATTCAAGTATACAATAGGTGCTACAGGGAACATCTCACATTTGCTGGGTTTTCCGATCCTCCACTGCCTCATTTCTGTGTGAACTGATTTAGGCTACCTACACTATCCCCCTCCCCTGCATCTTGATATCCACTATCATCTACTGTCTCTCCTATATTCCACCCCCCACCTCCCGTTCTTTGATCCACAAAGTGTCTAACTCTTAATTTCTAATACCTTTGTTCTGTTTTCTGTCTGTTATCCACTCTTGAAACTATTACCTTTCTTTTCTTTTTCCCTCTCTCATGAAAACAATAGCTTTGTAGTTCATACCATATTCCTCCCATATTCAGTCATCTACTTCATAAAAGGTACTCTACCTACAGCTATAACTCTATACAATCTACATGAATCTAACCTCCATCCTCCCAGATCTCATATTCTTGCTTTGTTAACATACATCACCAATACTACTGTACACTTTTCCCTTGCTTACACAATTGCCTTTCCCCAACACTAATACTTTCCTCTAAAGTGAACTTAACCAACAACAAGTAACTAGAATAAGAAGAAAAAAGTGACAAAGAGAAGATATAACACCTATGCAAAAATAACAACTAATTAACCTCCAAGAGAAGACAAAGAAGCTAAGGAACTGATTAAATTCGTCAAAATAAAGAGATGACCAGAAAGCAACAAAAATCTACAAACCAAACGAATAATCAGGAAAACATGGCTGAATCCAATCAACAAACCAATAATCACAAAGGGGAGCAAAACTTGGCACAAGCAATGAAAGATCTCAGAACATTTATCACCGACAAATTTGATGCAGTAATGAAAGAGGTTAACAACATGAAGACATCACTTGGAGGGGAAATTGCAGACATACGCAAAAACATAACAGATATGATGGGAATGAACACCACAGTTCAAGAAATCAAAAATACACTTGCAGCAAATATCAGCAGACTACAAGAGACAGAGCAGAGAATTAGTGATGTGGAAGACAGTACATCAGAAATCAAACAGATAGTAGAAGGGGTCAATAAGAAGATAGAAAAAATCCAATTAGGATTTAGGGACCTGAATGACAATGCAAAATGCTCAAACATACGTATTATAGGCATTCCAGAAGGTGAAGAGAAGGGAAAGGGGTCAGAAGGAGTGTTGCAGGAAATAATGGCTGAAAACTTCCCAAATCTACTGAAAGAGACAGATGTACATATCCAAGAAGCACAGCGCACTCCACAAGTCATAAACCCCAACAGGCCCACCCCAAGACATATACTTGTCAAATTATCCAATGCTCAAGACAAAGAGAAAATCCTAAAAGCAGCAAGAGAAAAGAAAACCATCACATACAAGGGAAGCTCAATTAGATTAAGTGCTGATTTCTCTTCTGAAACCATGGAGGCAAGAAGACAGTGGTATGATATAGTCAAGGTACTAAAGGAAAAAAATTTCCAACCAAGAATACTCTATCCAGCTAAACTAGCATTCAAACATGATGGAGAGTTCAAAATATTCGCAGACAAACAGAAACTGAAAGAGTATACCAACAAGAAACCTCCCCTTCAAGAAATTCTAAAGGGAGTTCTGCAGGAAGAAAGGAAAAAACAGGAAAGGCAAAGTTGGAGGAGAGTATAAGGCCAACAACAACAAAAAAAAGACAAAAAAAATACAAACAAAATATGACAAACACAAATCCAATCAAAATATGGCTAACACAAATAATTCCTTGATAGTAATAACACTGAATGTCAACGGATTAAACTCACCTATCAAAAGATTCAGACTGGGACATTGGATAAGGAAATATGACCCATCCATATGCTGTCTACAAGAGACACATCTTAGACCCAGAGACGCATGGAGATTGAAAGTGAATGGCTGGAAAACAATCATACAAGCTAACAATAACCAAAAAAAGGCAGGAGTAGCTATATTAATATCAGACAAAATAGACTTTAAATGTGAAACAATTGTGAGAGACAAAGAAGGATACTACATTTTAGTGAAAGGGAAAATCTGTCAAGAAGATCAAACAATCATAAATATCTATGCCCCTAACAAGGGTGCCTCTAAATACGTCAGGCAAACGCTGGAAAATCTAAGTGAAAGAATAGATACATCTACAATTATAGTGGGGGATTTTAATACACCACTATCAACTCTGGACAGAACATCTCAAAAGAGAATCACCAAAGAAACAAAACATCTGAATAGTATATTAGAGGAGCTCGATCTAATAGACATATATAGATCGCTACACCCAAACACAGCAGGATATACATTTTTCTCAAGCGCACATGGATCATTCTCCAAGATAGATCATATGCTAGGCCACAAAGAAAGGCTGAACGAATTCAGAAAGATTGAAATCATACAAAACATTATCTCTGACCACAGTGGAGTCAAGCTGGAGATTTGCAAGGGACAGAAGCCCAGATTTCACACCACGATTTGGAAATTAAACAGCACACTCTTAGAAAAACAGTGGGTCAAAGAGGAAATCTCAAAAGAAATCAATGACTACCTTGAAACAAATGATAATGATAACACAAAATACCAAAATTTATGGGATGCAGCAAAAGCAGTACTGAGAGGGAAGTTTATAGCCATAAATTCATATATCAAAAAAGAAGAGCAAAAATTGAAGAACTAACTGCACATTTGAAGGAATTAGAAAAACAACAACAAAGTAACCCAACAGGAAGAAGAAGGAAGGAAATAACAAAGATAAGAGCAGAACTAAATGAAATAGAAAATAAGAAAGCACTTGAACAGATAAACAAGACCAAGAGCTGGTGTTTTGAGAAGATTAACAAAATTGACAAACCTTTAGCAACACTAACAAAGAAAAAAAGAGAGAAGATGCAAATACACAAAATAAGAAATGAGAAAGGCAATATCACCACTGACCCCACAGAAATAAAGACTATCATAAGAGGATATTTTGAAAAACTATATTCCAACAAAAATGACAATCTAGAGGAAATGGACAAATTCCTAGAAACACATAAGCAGCCCATATTGACAAAATAAGAAATTGATGATCTTAACAAACCAATCACAAGCAGAGAGATAGAATCAGTTATTAAAAATCTCCCAACTAAGAAGAGCCCAGGGCCAGATGGCTTCA
This sequence comes from Dasypus novemcinctus, assembly GCF_030445035.2. Lineage (NCBI taxonomy): Eukaryota > Metazoa > Chordata > Mammalia > Cingulata > Dasypodidae > Dasypus > Dasypus novemcinctus. The sequence continues at coordinate 28,815,567 of NC_080696.1, forward strand.
CAGGTGAATTCTACAAAACATTCCGGAAAGAACTGACACCAATCCTGCTGAAACTATTCCAAAACATCGAAACAGAAAGAACATTACCCAACTCCTTCTATGATGCCAACATTACCCTAGTACCAAAGCCAAACAAAGACATCACAAGAAAGGAAAATTACAGACCAATTTCTCTAATGAACCTAGACGCAAAAATACTTAACAAAATACTTGCTAATCGTATTCAACAACACGTTAAACGTATTATACACCACGACCAAGTGGGATTCATCCCAGGTATGCAAGGATGGTTCAACATAAGAAAATCAATCAACGTAATACACCATATAAACAGATTGAAGGAAAAAAATCGCATGATTATATCTATAGATGCAGAAAAAGCATTTGACAAAATACAGCACCCTTTCTTGATAAAAACACTCCAAAAGATTGGAATACAAGGGAATTTTTTCAACACGATAAAGAGTATATATGAAAAACCTAAAGCCAATATTGTTTACAATGGAGAAATCCTAGATTCCTTCCCTCTAAACTCAGGAACAAGACAAGGATGCCCACTGTCTCCGCTCCTATTTAACATTGTCTTAGAAGTACTTGCTCGAGCACTGAGGCAAGAACCAGAAATAAAAGGCATTCAAATTGGAAAGGAAGAAGTCAAAATTTCATTATTTGCAGATGACATGATCCTATACATAGAAAACCCTGAGAGATCTACAACGAAGATTCTAGAACTCATAAATGAGTTTAGTAAAGTCGCAGGTTATAAGATCAATGCGCAAAAATCAGTAGCATTTCTGTACACCAATAATGAGCAAGATCAGGAGGAAATCAAGAAACAAATACCATTCACAATAGTAAATAAAAAAATCAAATACTTAGGAATAAATTTAACTAAAGAGGTAAAGAACTTATACACCGAGAACTATACAAGATTGTTCAAGGAAATCAAAGAAGACCTAAATAAATGGAAGACTATTCCTTGTTCATGGATAGGAAGACTGAACATTATTAAGATGTCTATCCTACCAAAACTGATCTACACATTCAATGCAATCCCAATAAAAATCAACACAGCCTTCTTTAAGGAACTAGAAAAACTAACTATGAAATTTATTTGGAAAGGAAAGAGACCCCGAATAGCCAAAGACATACTGAAAATGAAAAACGAAATTGGAGGAATCACACTACCTGACTTCAAAACATACTATAAAGCTACGGTGGTGAAAACAGCATGGTATTGGCATAAGGAGAGACACATAGACCAATGGAATCGAATTGAAAGCTCTGATATAGAACCTCACATATACAACCACATAATATTCGATAAAGCCACCAAACCCTCTCAACTGGGAGAGAGTGGCCTATTCAACAAATGGTGTCTGGAGAACTGGATAGCCATATGTAGAAGAAGGAAAGAGGATTACCATCTCACACCTTATACAAAGATCAACTCAAGATGGATCAAAGACCTAAATATAAGAGCCAAGACCATAAAAACCTTAGAAAGCAGTGTAGGGAAACATCTACAGGACCTTGTAATAGGAAATGGATTTATGAATATCTCACCAAAAGCACAAGCAGCAAAAGAACTAATAGATAAATGGGACTTCCTCAAAATTAAAGCCTTCTGCACCTCAAAGGAGTTTGTCAAGAAAGTAAAAAGGGAGCCCACACAGTGGGAGAAAATATTTGGCAATCATATATCTGATAAGAAACTTATAACTTGCATATATAAAGAACGCCTATATCTTGAAAATAAAAAGATAAACAACCCATTTAAAAAATGGGAAAAAGACTTAAACAGACACTTCTCCGAAGAAGAAATACAAATGGCAAGATAGCACATGAAAAAATGTTCCAAATCTCTAGCTATCAGGGAAATGCAAATCAAAACTACAATGAGATACCATCTTACACCCATAAGATTGGCAGCTATGAAAAAAACAGAAGAATACAAGTGCTGGAGAGGATGTGAAGGAAGGGGAACACTCATCCACTGCTGGTGGGAATGCAGAAGGATCCAACCATTCTGGAGGACACTATGGCGGTTTCTCAAAAAACTAGCCATAGATTTGCCATATGACCCAGCAATACCACTGCTGGGTATATACCCAGCAGAACTGAAAACAAGGACACAAAACGATATATGTACACCAATGTTCATAGCAGCATTGTTCACTATTGCCAAAAGTTGGAATCAACCCAAATGCCCATCAACAGATGAGTGGATCAATAAAATGTGGTATATACACACAATGGAATACTACTCGGCTGTAAGAACAAACACACTACAAACACATGTGATAACATGGATGAATCTTGAGAACCTTATGTTGAGTGAAGCAACCCAGACATTAAAGGACAAATACTACATGACCTCAATGATATGAAATAAACAAGCTGCCCTAGATAGCAAGAGACTGAACGAGAGGCTTACAGGAAATCGGAGGGTGGAGGAACGATATGAGCCGATGTCTGCAGGGGTGGAATTTAAGATGAGATGGTGGTAAGTATGAACACAAAGAAGAGATAAAAGGGGGGCAAGGGGTTGCCTTTGGTTGGGGCTTTGCGGGTTTGAGGGTGGCTGGGGAGGGACGGATGGGTAACGTTGCCCAAAAGTGGGGGGAGGGAGGGGTAGCATACGAACACAGGAGAGGGTCAGGTGTTGGTGGAGAGTAAAATGCCGAGAAAATCATATCTAAATATAATAAAGAGGGTTACCTGTTTAGAATGCTCGGAGGGGAGGGTCTGATGCAGGACGGGCTCCTGGGGAATGTCTAAATGCTCATTCTGCCAGAGTGGGTGACACCATGGGGTAGAAACCCAAGTAGTGAGAGTGGGGGTGGACCCACATCCTGGGGAGGACTAATGCCATCAAATAGAGGGAACTGTATCCCTCGAGAGAAAGGGTGGCTCCCAGGGCATTGGGGCAGTTGAGCAAGTTAGGCCCTGAACACTATTCCATCTATCTCTGGAAGTGGCTCCTCAGGAAACGGAAGTTGGCTGTCACTGTGGGCACCAAGGTGGAAGGGAAAATGGACGTTAAATGTGTGGAACCAAGTAAATGGGGGGTAAGAGAGGAGTTTCTTGAGAGTACACAAGGATGGATATAAAACATGTAATATTACACCATAACATATAGGAGATGACAGACTGATAATGTAAACCATAATGTAAAACATAGGATAACTAAAAATGTAAAGAACTGTGTATCCTAAAGTATGCACCATAATGTAAGCACAGATGTCACCTTGTTAGAAAGCTAATGTCTCAGACTCTGTACATCACTTTAAGTAAATATGATACGAATAGGGCGTAAGAGTATCACTGTGGAAGGGAAAAGGTTTTCTGGTGGATGTGTGGGAGTGCTGTATATTATATATATACATTGCTGTGGTCTAGGACTCCTGTGAAGAAAAGCTGAATAATTAGGGGGGGGGGGAAGAAAAAGATAGGATGTGGAATTTTTTCAAGTCAACATTCTTCATCTAAGTTCTTTATCTAACTTTATCCAAGTTCTTTATCTATCCTTTAAACCCATCGCTATATGCCATTCCCTAGTAAGGGACCATGACATTATATTGGGCTTCAAATTTCGGGGAGTTCTGTATCACAGAGTGTTTTAACAATGGCAATGGAGGGATACTGGTATGGGATACCAATGACAGGTGATATATGGCTGACAGGGAGCTGTACAGAACATATGTCCAGGGTGCATGGTAATGTTTGGATATACTCATAGTGGCAACAATTAAAAACCACAGTAGGGGGGGTACTGGGTTCCTGGCCAGTGGTGCTCTGTCATGGTCCCTAGGGGAGCAGCGACAGTCTCCCAGGTACAGTGGCGGGGACCGGGAGGGAGTGACAGTTCAACAGTGAGCCCCTGATGCTAATGACTATGCTGGTGAGCTGATAAACCTAAAATAAGAACAAGGCCTAGAGCAACATTGTGCCTGGGAATTTCCTCCTGTCAGCCTTCATGTTACTCAAATGTGGCCAGTCTCGAAGCCAAACTCAGCATGTAAATGCAATGCCTTCCCCCCAGCGTGGGACATGACACCCGGGGATGAGCCTCCCTGGCAACGAGGGACCACTATCAACTACCAACTGATGATGCAACTGGGAAATGAACTTATACGGAAGGTTCAATGCGGATCAGCAGAATATCCATGTCTACATAAAATACCATGACTTTAAAATGCTGTTTGACCTAAAGTAAGGGGGAAATGGAAAGGAGAAATGAGTTTATATGGCTACGAGTTTCTAAAAAAGAGTCTGGAGGCTGGCAGAAGGATTGCCCTCATGCACAACTGAGCAGAGTCAGAGAGACAGATAAAGCAGATACAACCCCCAGATATTGGTTCCTTTGAGGGCTAAAGAGACCCATGGGAGTTATGGTCATGGCCGATGGGGTTAACTACCAGGGCAGATGGCCCCTCTTTGGAAATGGTGTTTATGTGTGATGAATCTGGACTCAGATGGGATCTCCCTTCATAAGACTTCCATGCTAATGTGCTGGAGGTGCAGTTAATGTTGGGGTTTAAGACATATTTAGGGGATTTGAATCTCTGGACTGACAATGTGATAGCCAGGTCCTGAGCCTCAACAGACTCCAGCACCTACAATCTGATCTATTGGACTTACCACACTCAGCTAAGATGGAGTTGAAGAAGGACAACCACCACACCATGGAGCCTAGAGTGATTACAACTGAAAATGGGAGGATTGCATCCAGCATCCATGTGGAATCTGAGCCTCCTCTTGACATAGAGGTGCAATGGACACAACCAATCCAATGTTCACATAGAAGAGGTGACATTGGATTGGGAAAAGTGGACATGGTGGACGATGGGTATGGGGAAAGGCAGGAAGAGATGAGAGGTGGAGGCGTCTTTGGGACATGGAGCTGCCCTGGATGGTGCCTCAGAGGTAATCACCGGACATTGTAAATCCTCACAGGGCCCACTGAATGGAATGGAGGAGAGTATGGGCCATGATGTGAACCATTGTCTATGAGGTGCAGAGGTGCCCAAAGATGTACTTACCAAATCCAATGGATGTGTCATGATGATGGGAACGAGTGTTGTTGGGGGGGGAAAGGGGGGGTGGGGGGGTGGGGTTGAATGGGACCTCACATATATATTTTTAATGTAATATTATTACAAAGTCAATAAAAAAAAAACCTAAATGAAACAACAAGGCTCATATAATTTCCTTCTGAGAGCTAAGCATTGTTTGCAGAGGTTTTGCAGCTATCTCCTTTTTTTCAGTTTTTGTGCTAACATTCCTATCTCTAAAACTAGCATTTCCTATATTGGAAAACATAACCGAGGGTATAGCACCTAACTCTTTAAACCTAAATGAAACACCATGGCACATATGATTTACTTCTGAGAATTAAGCATTGTGTGCAGAGATTTTGCAGCTATCTCCTTTCCTTCAGTTTTTGTGATAACATTCCTATACCTAAATCTAGCATTTATCTTATAGGAAAGCATAAAAGAGGGTATAGCACCTAACTCTTTAAACTTAAATGAAACAACATGGCACATATGATTTCCTTCTGAGAACTAAGCATTGTGTGCAGAAATTTTGCAGCTATCCCCTTTCCTTCAGTTTCTGTGCTAGCATTCGAATCTCTAAAACTAGCATTTCCTATATTGGAAAGCATAACCGAGGGTATAACACCTAACTCTTTAACCCTAAATGAAACAACATGGCACATATGATTTCCATCTGAGAACTAAGCATTTTGTGCAGAGATTTTGCAGCTATATCCTTTCCTTCAGTTTTTGTGCTAACATTCGTATGTCTAAAACTAGCATTTCCTATATAGGAAAGAATAACCGAGGGTATAGCACCTAACGCTTTAAACCTAAATGAAAAAACATGGCACATATTATTTACTTCTGAGAACTAAGCATTGTGTGCAGAGATTTGGCAGCTATCTCCTTTCCTTCAGGTTTTGTGCTAACATTGCTATATCTAAAACTAGCATTTACAATATACTAAAGCATAACCGAGGGTATAGCACCTAACTCTTTAAACCTAAATGAAATAACATGGCACATATGATTTCCTTCTGAGAACTAAGCATTGTGTGCAGAGATTTTGCAGCTATTCTTTCCTTCAGTTTTTGGGCTAACATTCCTATATCTAAACCTAGCATTTACCTTATAGGAAAGCATAAAAGAGGGTATAGCACCTAACTCTTTAAACTTAAATGAAACAACATGGGACATATGATTTCCTTCTGAGAATTAAGCATTGTGGGCAGACATTTTGCAGCTATCCCCTTTCCTTCAGTTTTTGTGCTAACATTCGTATCTCTAAAACTAGCATTTCCTATATTGGAATGCATAACCGAGGGTATAACACCTAATGGTTTAAACCTAAATGAAAAAACATGGCACATATGATTTACTTCTGAGAACTAAGCATTCTGTGCAGAGATTTTGCAGCTATCTCCTTTCCTTAAGTTTTTGAGCTAACATTCTTATGTGTAAAACTAGCATTTACTACATTGCAAAGCATAACCGAGGGTATAGCACCTAACACTTTAAAGTGAAATGAAACAAGATGGCACATATGATTTACTTCTGAGAACTAAGCATTGTGTGCAGAGATTTTGCAGCTATCTCCTTTAGTTCAAGTTTTGTGCTAACATTCCTATATCTTAAACTAGCATTTATATTATAGGAAAGCATAACCGAGGGTATAGCACCTAACTCTTTAAACCTAAATGAAACAACATGGCACATATGATTTCCTTCTGAGAACTAAGCATTGTGTGCAGAGATTTTGCAGCTATCCCCTTTCCTTCAGGTTTTGTGCTAACATTCGTATCTCTAAAACTCGCATTTCCTATATTATAAGCATAACCGAGGGTATAACCCCTAACTCTTTAACCCTAAATGAAACAACATGGCACATATGATTTCCTTCTGAGAACTAAGCATTGTGTGCAGAGATTTTGCAGCTATCTCCTTTCCTTCAGTTTTTGTGATAACATTTGTATGTCTAAAACTAGCATTTCCTATATAGGAAAGCATAACCGAGGGTATAGCACCTAACGCTTTAAACCGAAATGAAACAACATGGCACATATGATTTACTTCTGAGAACTAAGCATTGTGTGCAGAGATTTTGCAGCTCTTTCCTTTCCTTAAGTTTTTCTGCTAACAATCCTCTTTGTAAAACTAGCATTTACTATATTGCAAAGCATAACCGAGGGTATAGCACCCAACTCTTTAAACCGAAATGAAACAACATGGCACATATGATTTACTTCTGAGAATTAAGCATTGAGTGCAGAGATTTTGCAGCTATCTCCTTTCCTTCAGGTTTTGTGCTAACATTCCTATATGTACAACTAGCAGTTATATTATAGGAAAGCATAACCGAGGGTTACCACCTAACTCTTTAAACCTAAATGAAACAACATGGCACATATGATTTCCTTCTGAGAACTAAGCATTGTGTGCAGAGATTTTGCAGCTATCTCCTTTCCTTCAGGTTTTGTGATAACATTCCTATATCTAAAACTACCATTTACCTCATAGGAAAGCATAAAAGAGGGTATAGCACCTAACTCTTTAAACTTAAATGAAACAACATGGCACATATGATTTCCTTCTGAGATCTAATAATTGTGTGCAGACATTTTGGAGCTATCCCCTTTCCTTCCGTTTTTTTGCTAACATTCGTATCTCTAAAACTAGCATTTCCTATATCGGATGCATAACCGATGGTGTAACACCTAACTCTTTAACCCTAAATGAAACAACATTGCACATATGATTTCCTTCTGAGAACTAAGCATTGTGTGCACAGATTTTGCAGCTATCTCCTTTCCTTCAGTTTTTGTGCTAACATTCGTATGTCTAAAACTAGCATTTCCAATATAGGAAAGCCTAACCGACGGTATAGCACCTAAATCTTTAAACCTAAATGAAACAACATGGCACATATGATTTCTTTCTGAAAACTAAGCATTGTTTGCAGAGATTTTGCAGTTATCTCCTTTTATTCAGTTTTTGTGCTAACATTCCTCTGTGTAAAACTAGCATTTCCTATATTGCAAAGAATAACCGAGGGTATAGCACCTAACTCTTTAAACCTAAATGAAACAACATGGCACATATGATTTCCTTCTGAGAACTAAGCATTGTGTGCAGAGATTTTGCAGCTATCTCCTTTCCTTCAGTTTTTGTGATTACATTCCTATATCTAAAACTAGCATTTACTTTATAAGAAAGCATAAAAGAGGCTATAGCACCTAACTCTTTAAACCTAAATGAAACAACATGGCACATATGATTTCCTTCTGAGAACTAAGTATTGTGTGCAGAGATTCTGCAGCTATCTAGTTTCTTTCAGGTTTTGTGCCAACATTCCTATGGGTAAAACTAGCATTTCCAATATTGCAAAGCATAACCGATGGTATAGAACTTAACTCTTTAAACCTAAATGAAACAACATGGCACATATGATTTCCTTCTGAAACTAAGAATTGTGTGCAGAGATTTTGCAGCTATCTCCTTTCCTTCAGTTTTTGTGCTAAAATTCCTATATCTAAAACTAGCATTTACCTTATAGGAAAGCATAAAAGAGGGTATAGCACCTAACTATTTAAACTTAAATGAAACAACATGGGACATATGATTTCCTTCTGAGAACTAAGCATTGTATGCAGACATTTTGCAGCTATCCACTTTCCTTCAGTTTTTGTGCTAACATACGTATCTCTAAAACTAGCATTTCCTATATTGGAAAGCATAGCCGAGGGTATAACACCTAACGCTTTAAACCTAAATGAAACAACATGGCACATATGATTTACTTCTGAGAACTAAGCATTGTGTGCAGAGATTTTGCAGCTATTTCCTTTCCTTAAGTTTTTCTGCTAACAATCCTCTTTGTAAAACTAGCATTTACTATATTGCAAAGCATAACCGAGGGTATAGCACCCAACTCTTTAAACCGAAATGAAACAACATGGCACATATGATTTACTTCTGAGAATTAAGCATTGAGTGCAGAGATTTTGCAGCTCTCTCCTTTCCTTCAGGTTTTGTGCTAACATTCCTATATCTACAACTAGCAGTTATATTATAGGAAAGCATAACCGAGGGTATAGCACCTAACTCTTTAAACCTAAATGAAACAACATGGCACATATTATTTCCTTCTGAGAACTAAGCATTGTTTGCAGATATTTTGCAGCTATCTACTTTCCTTCAGTTTTTGTGATAACATTCCCATATCTAAAACTAGCATTTACCTTATAGGAAAGCATAAAAGAGGGTATAGCACCTAACTCTTTAAACTTAAATGAAACAACATGGCACATATGATTTCCTTCTGAGAACTAAGAATTGTGTGCAGACATTTTGCAGCTACCCCCTTTCCTTCCGTTTTTGTGCTAACATTCGTATCTCTAAAACTAGCATTTCCTATATTGGAATGCATAACCTAGGGTATAACACCTAACTCTTTAAACCTAAATGAAACAACATGGCACATATGATTTACTTCTGAGAAGTAAGCATTGTGTTCAGAGATTTTGCAGCTATCTCCTTTCCTTCAGTTTTTGTGCTAACATTCGTATGTCTAAAACTAGCATTTCCTATATAGGAAAGCATAACCGAGGGTATAGCACCTAACGCTTTAAACCTAAATGAAAAACATGGCTCATATGATTTACTTCTGAGAACTTAGCATTGTGTGCAGAGATTCTGCAGCTATCTCCTTTCTTTCAGGTTTTGTGCCAACATTCCTATGGGTAAAACTAGCATTTCCAATATTGCAAAGCATAACCGAGGGTATAGAACTTAACTCTTTAAACCTAAATGAAACAACATGGCACATATGATTTCCTTCTGAAACTAAGCATTGTGTGCATAGATTTTGCAGCTATCCCTTTCCTTCAGTTTTTGTGCTAAAATTCCTATATCTAAAACTAGCACTTACCTTATAGGAAAGCATAAAAGAGGGTATAGCACCTAATTATTTAAACTTAAATGAAACAATATGGGACATATGATTTTCTTCTGAGAACTAAGCATTGGGTGCAGACATTTTGCAGCTATCCACTTTCCTTCAGTTTTTGTGCTAACATTCGTATCTCTAAACCTAGAATTTCCTATATTGGAAAGCATAACCGAGGGTATAACAATTAACGCTTTAAACCTAAATGAAACAACATGGCACATATGATTTACTTCTGAGAACTAAGTATTGTGTGCAGAGATATTGCAGCTATCTCCTTTCCTTCAGTTTTTGTGCTAACATTCGTATGTCTAAAACTAGCATTTCCTATATAGGAAAGCATAAACGAGGGTATAGCACCTAACGCTTTAAACCTAAATGAAACAACATGGCACATATTATTTACATCTGAGAACTAAGCATTGTGTGCAGAGATTTGGCAGCTATCTCCTTTCCTTCAGGTTTTGTGCTAACATTCGTATCTCTAAAACTAGCATTTCCTATATTGGAAAGCATAACCGAGGGTATAACACCTAACTCTTTAAACCGAAATTATAGAACATGGCACATATTAATTACTTCTGAGAACTAATCAATGTGTGCAGAGATTTGGCAGCTATCACCTTTCCTTCAGGTTTTGTGCTAACATTCGTATCTCTAAAACTAGCATTTCCTACATAGGAAAGCATAACCGAGGGTATAGCACCTAACTCTTTAAACCTTAATGAAACAACATGCACATATGATTTCCTTCTGAAATCTAAGCACTGTGTGCTGAGATTTTCCAGATATGTCCTTTCCTTCAGTTTTTGTGCTAACATTCGTATGTCTCAAACTAGCATTTCCTATATATGAAAGCATAACCGAGGGTATAGCACCTAACTCTATAAACCTAAATGAAACAACATGACACACATGATTTACTTCTGAGAAGTAAGCATTGTGTGCAGAGATTTTGCAGCTATCTCCTTTCCTTCAGTTTTTGGGCTAACATTCCTGTATCTAAAACTAGCATTTACCCTACAGGAAAGCATAAAAGAGGGTATAGCACCTAACTCTTTAAACCTAAATGAAACAACATGGCACATATGATTTCCTTCTGAGAACTAAGCATTATGTGCAGAGATTTTGCAGCTATTTCCTTTCCTTTAGTTTTTCTACTAACATTCCTATATCTAAAACTAGCATTTTCCCTATAGGAAAGCATAAAAGAGGGTATAGCACCTAACTCTTTAAACCTAAATGAAACAACATGGCACATATGATTTACTTCTGAGAAGTAAGCATTGTGTCCAGAGATTTTGCAGCTATCTCCTTTCCTTCAGTTTTTGTGCTAACATCCCTAACTCTAACATTAGCATTTCCTATATAGGAAAGCATAACCGAGGGTATAGCACCTAACGCTTTAAACGTAAATGAAACAACATGGCTCATATGATTTACTTCTGAGAACTAAGCATTGTGTGCAAAGATTTTGCAACTATCTCTTTTCGTTCATTTTTTGTGCTAACATTCGTAGGTGTAAAAATAGCATTTCCTATATTGCAAAGCATAACAGAGTGTATAGAACCTAACTCTTTAAACCTAAATGAAATAACATGGCACATATGATTTACTCCTGAGAACTAAGCATTGTGTGCAGAGATTTTGCAGCTATCTCCTTTCCTTCATTTTTGTGCTAACATTCCTGTATCTAAAACTAGCATTTACCCTATAGGAAAGCATAAAAGAGGGTATAGCACCTAACTCTTTAAACCTAAATGAAACAACATGGCAGATATGATTTACTTCTGAGTACTAAGCATAGTGTGCAGAGATTTCGCAGCTATCTCCTTTCCTTAAGTTTTTGTGCTAACATTCCTATCTCCAACACTAGCAATTCCTATATATGAAAGCATAACCGAGGGTTTCCCACTTAACTTTTTAAACCTAAATGAAACAACATGGCTCATATGATTTACTTCTGAGAACTATGCATTGTGTGCAGAGATTTTGCAGGTATTAGCTTTCCTTAAGTTTTTGTGCTAACATTCCTATACCTAAAACTAGCATTTACACTATAGGAAAGCATAACACAGGGTATAGCACCTAACTCTTTAAAACTAAATGAAACAACATGGCACATATGATTTCCTTCTGAGAACTAAGCATTGTGTGCAGAGATTTTGCAGCTATTCTTTCCTTCAGTTTTTGGGCTAACATTCCTATATCTAAACCTAGCATTTACCTTATAGGAAAGCATAAAAGAGGGTATAGCACCTAACTCTTTAAACTTAAATGAAACAACATGGGACATATGATTTCCTTCTGAGAATTAAGCATTGTGTGCAGACATTTTGCAGCTATCCCCTTTCCTTCAGTTTTTGTGCTAACATTCATATCTCTAAAACTAGCATTTCCTATATTGGAAAGCATAACCGAGGGTATAACACTTAATGGTTTAAACCTAAATGAAAAAACATGGCACATATGATTTACTTCTGAGAACTAAGCATTCTGTGCAGAGATTTTGCAGCTATCTCCTTTCCTTAAGTTTTTGTGCTAACATTCTTATGTGTAAAACTAGCATTTACTACATTGCAAAGCATAACCGAGGGTATAGCACCTAACACTTTAAAGTGAAATGAAACAAGATGGCACATATGATTTACTTTTGAGAACTAAGCATTGTGTGCAGAGATTTTGCAGCTATCTCCTTTACTTCAAGTTTTGTGCTAACATTCCTATATCTAAAACTAGCATTTATATTATAGGAAAGCATAACCGAGGGTATAGCACCTAACTCTTTAAACCTAAATGAAACAACATGGCACATATGATTTCCTTCTGAGAACTAAGCATTGTGTGCAGAGATTTTGCAGCTATCCCCTTTCCTTCAGGTTTTGTGCTAACATTCGTATCTCTAAAACTAGCATTTCCTATATTATAAGCATAACCGAGGGTATAACCCCTAACTCTTTAACCCTAAATGAAACAACATGGCACATATGATTTCCTTCTGAGAACTAAGCATTGTGTGCAGAGATTTTGCAGCTATCTCCTTTCCTTCAGTTTTTGTGATAACATTCGTATGTCTAAAACTAGCATTTCCTATATAGGAAAGCATAACCGAGGGTATAGCACCTAACGCTTTAAACCGAAATGAAACAACATGGCACATATTATTTACTTCTGAGAACCTAGCATTGTGTGCAGATTTGGCAGCTATCTCCTTTTCTTCAGGTTTTGTGCTAACATTCGTATCTCTAAAACTAGCATTTCCTATTTAGGAAAGCATAACCGAGGGTATAGCACCTAACTCTTTAAACGTAAATGAAACAACACGGCACATATGATTTTCGTCTAAGAACTAAACATTGTGTGCAGAGATTTTGCAGCTATCTCCTTTCCTTCAGTTTTTGTGCTAACATTCCTATCTCTAAAACGAGCCTTTCCCATATAAGAAAGCATAACCAAGCGAATAGCACCTACCGCTTTAAACCTAAATGAAACAACATGGAACATATGATTTACTTCTGAGAAGTAAGCATTGTGTGCAGAGATTTTGCAGCTACCTCCTTTCCTTCAGGTTTTGTGCTAACATTCCTATGTCTAAAACTAGCATTTCCAGAATTGCAAAGCATAACCGAGGGTATAGGTCCTAACTCTTTAAGCCTAAATGAAAGAACATGGCACATATGATTTCCATCTGAGAACTAAGCATTGTCTGCAGAGATTTTGCTGCTATCTCTTTTCCTTCAGTTTTTGTTCTAACATTCGTATGTCTAAAACTAGCATTTCCTATATAGGAAAGCATATCAGAGGGTATAGCATCTAACACTTTAAACCTAAATGAAACAACATGGCACATATGATTTACTTCTGAGAACTAAGAATTTTGTGCTGAGATTTTGCAGCTATCTCCTTTCCTTCAGTTTTTGTGCTATCATAACTATATCTAAAACTAGCATTTACCCTATAGGAAAGCATAAAAGAGGGTATAGCACCTATCTCTTTAAACCTAAATGAAACAACATGGCACATATGATTTACTTCTGAGTCCTAAGCACTGTGTCCAGATATTTTGCAGCTATCTACTTTCCTTCAGGTTTTGTGCTAACATTCCTATGTCTAAAAGTAGCATTTCCTATATTGCAAAGCATATTCGAGGGTATTGAACCTAAATCTTTAAACCTAAATGAAACAACATGGCACATATGATTTATTTCTGATAACTAAGCATTGTGTGCATAGATTTTGCAGCTATCTCCTTTCCTTCAGTTTTTGTGCTAACACTCCTTTATCTAACACTAGCATTTCCTATATACAAAAGTATAACCGAGGATATAGCACCTAACTCTTTAAACCTAAATGAAACAATAAGGCTCATAATATTTCCTTCTGAGAGCTAAGCATTGTTTGCAGAGGTTTTGCAGCTATCTCCTTTTTTTAAGTTTTTTTGCTAACATTCCTATCTCTAAAACTAGCATTTCCTATATTGGAAACCTTAACCAAGGGTATAGCACCTAACTCTTTAAACCTAAATGAAACAGCAAGGCACATATGATTTCCATCTAAGAAATAAGCATTGTGTGCAGAGATTTTGCAGCTATCTCCTTTCCTTCAGTTTTTGTGCCTACATTCCTATGTCTAAACCTAGCATTTACCCTATGGGAAAGCATAACCGAGGGTATAGCACCTAACTCTTTAAACCTAAATGAAACAACATGACACATATGATATTCGTCTGAGAACTAAACATTGTTTGCAGAGAATTTGCAGCTATCTCCTTTCCTTCAGTTCTTGTGCTAACATTCCTATCTCTAAAACTAGCCTTTCCCATATAGGAAAGCATAACCGAGGGAAGAGCACCTAACTCTTTAAATCTAAATGAAACAACATGGCTCATATTATTTCCTTCTGAGAACTTAGCACTGTGTTCAGAGATTTTGCAGCTATCTCCTGTCCTTCAGTTTTTGTGCGAACATTCGTATGTCTAAAACTAGCATTTCCTATATAGGAAAGCATAACCGAGGGTATAGCACATAACGCTAAACCTAAATGAAACAACATGGCACATATGCCTTACTTCTGAGAACTAAGCAGTGTGTGCAGAGATTTTGCAGCTATCTCCTTTCCTTCAGTGTTTGTGCTAACATTCCTATCTCTAACACTAGCATATCCCATTTAGGAAAGCATAACCGAGGGTATAGCACCTAACTCTTGAAACCTAATTGAAACAACATGCACATATGATTTCCTTCTGAGAACTAAGCATTGTGTGCAGAGATTTTGCAGCTATCGCCTTTCCTTCAGTTTTTGTGCTAACATTCCTCTGTGTAAAACTAGCATTACCTATATTGGAAAGCATAACCGAGGGTATAGAACCTAACTCTTTAAACCTAAACGAAACAACATGGCACATATGATTTCCTTCTGAGAACAAAGCATTGTGTGCAGAGATTTTGCAGCTATCTCCTTTCCTTCAGTTTTTGTACTAACATTCCTATACCTAAAACTAGAATTTTCCCTATAGGAAAGCATAAAAGAGGGTATAGCACCTAACTCTTTAAACCTAAATGAAACAACATGGCACATATGATTTACTTCTGAGAAGTAAGCATTGTGTTCAGAGATTTTGCAACTATCTCCTTTCCTTCAGTTTTTGTGCTAACATTCCTAACTCTAACGTTAGCATTTCCTGTATAGGAAAGCATAACCGAGGGTATAGCACCTAACGCTTTAAGCCTAAATGAAAAACATGGCTCATATGATTTACTTCTCTGAACTTAGCATTGTGTGCAGAGATTCTGCAGCTATCTCCTTTCTTTCAGGTTTTGTGCCAACATCCTATGGGTAAAACTAGCATTTCCAATATTGCAAAGCATAACCGAGGGTATAGAACTTAACTCTTTAAACCTAAATGAAACAACATGGCACATATGATTTCCTTCTGAAACTAAGCATTGTGTTCAGAGATTTTGCAGCTATCTCCTTTCCTTCAGTTTTTGTGCTAAAATTCCTATATCTAAAACTAGCATTTACCTTATAGGAAAGCATAAAAGAGGGTATAGCACCTAACTATTTAAACTTAAATGAAACAACATGGGACATATGATTTCCTTCTGAGAACTAAGCATTGTGTGCAGACATTTTGCAGCTATCCACTTTCCTTCAGTTTTTGTGCTAACATTCGTATCTCTAAAACTAGAATTTCCTATATTGGAAAGCATAACCGAGGGTATAACACCTAACGCTTTAAACCTAAATGAAACAACATGGCACATATGATTTACTTCTGAGAACGAAGCATTGTGTGCAGAGATTTTGCAGCTCTTTCCTTTCCTTAAGTTTTTCTGCTAACAATCCTCTTTGTAAAACTAGCATTTACTATATTGCAAAGCATAACCGAGGGTATAGCACCCAACTCTTTAAACCGAAATGAAACAACATGGCACATATGATTTACTTCTGAGAATTAAGCATTGAGTGCAGAGATTTTGCAGCTATCTCCTTTCCTTCAGGTTTTGTGCTAACATTCCTATATGTACAACTAGCAGTTATATTATAGGAAAGCATAACCGAGGGTTACCACCTAACTCTCTAAACCTAAATGAAACAACATGGCACATATGATTTCCTTCTGAGAACTAAGCATTGTGTGCAGAGATTTTGCAGCTATCTCCTTTCCTTCAGGTTTTGTGATAACATTCCTATATCTAAAACTACCATTTACCTCATAGGAAAGCATAAAAGAGGGTATAGCACCTAACTCTTTAAACTTAAATGAAACAACATGGCACATATGATTTCCTTCTGAGATCTAATAATTGTGTGCAGACATTTTGGAGCTATCCCCTTTCCTTCCTTTTTTTGCTAACATTCGTATCTCTAAAACTAGCATTTCCTATATCGGAATGCATAACCGAGGGTATAACACCTAACTCTTTAACCCTAAATGAAACAACATTGCACATATGATTTCCTTCTGAGAACTAAGCATTGTGTGCACAGATTTTGCAGCTATCTCCTTTCCTTCAGTTTTTGTGCTAACATTCGTATGTCTAAAACTAGCATTTCCAATATAGGAAAGCCTAACCGACGGTATAGCACCTAAATCTTTAAACCTAAATGAAACAACATGGCACATATGATTTCTTTCTGAAAACTAAGCATTGTTTGCAGAGATTTTGCTGTTATCTCCTTTTATTCAGTTTTTGGGCTAACATTCCTCTGTATAAAACTAGCATTTCCTATATTGCAAAGAATAACCGAGGGTATAGCACCTAACTCTTTAAACCTAAATGAAACAACATGGCACATATGATTTCCTTCTGAGAACTAAGCATTGTGTGCAGAGATTTTGCAGCTATCTCCTTTCCTTCAGTTTTTGTGATTACATTCCTATATCTAAAACTAGCATTTACTTTATAAGAAAGCATAAAAGAGGCTATAGCACCTAACTCTTTAAACCTAAATGAAACAACATGGCACATATGATTTCCTTCTGAGAACTAAGTATTGTGTGCAGAGATTCTGCAGCTATCTAGTTTCTTTCAGGTTTTATGCCAACATTCCTATGGGTAAAACTAGCATTTCCAATATTGCAAAGCATAACCGATGGTATAGAACTTAACTCTTTAAACCTAAATGAAACAACATGGCACATATGATTTCCTTCTGAAACTAAGAATTGTGTGCAGAGATTTTGCAGCTATCTCCTTTCCTTCAGTTTTTGTGCTAAAATTCCTATATCTAAAACTATCATTTACCTTATAGGAAAGCATAAAAGAGGGTATAGCACCTAACTATTTAAACTTAAATGAAACAACATGGGACATATGATTTCCTTCTGAGAACTAAGCATTGTATGCAGACATTTTGCAGCTATCCACTTTCCTTCAGTTTTTGTGCTAACATTCATATCTCTAAAACTAGCATTTCCTATATTGGAAAGCATAACCGAGGGTATAACACCTAACGCTTTAAACCTAAATGAAACAACATGGCACATATGATTTACTTCTGAGAACTAAGCATTGTGTGCAGAGATTTTGCAGCTATTTCCTTTCCTTAAGTTTTTCTGCTAACAATCCTCTTTGTAAAACTAGCATTTACTATATTGCAAAGCATAACCGAGGGTATAGCACCCAACTCTTTAAACCGAAATGAAACAACATGGCACATATGATTTACTCCTGAGAACTAAGCATTGTGTGCAGAGATTTGGCAGCTATCTCCTTTCCTTCAGGTTTTGTGCTAACATTCGTATCTCTAAAACTAGCATTTCCTATATTGGAAAGCATAACCGAGGGTATAACACCTAACTCTTTAAACCGAAATTATAGAACATGGCACATATTAATTACTTCTGAGAACTAATCATTGTGTGCAGAGATTTGGCAGCTATCACCTTTCCTTCAGGTTTTGTGCTAACATTCGTATCTCTAAAACTAGCATTTCCTACTTAGGAAAGCATAACCGAGGGTATAGCACCTAACTCTTTAAACCTTAATGAAACAACATGCACATATGATTTCCTTCTGAAATCTAAGCACTTTGTGCTGAGATTTTCCAGATATGTCCTTTCCTTCAGTTTTTGTGCTAACATTCGTATGTCTCAAACTAGCATTTCCTATTTAGGAAAACGTGACCGAGGGTATAGCACCTAACTCTTTAAACCTAAATGAAACAACATGACACACATGATTTACTTCTGAGAAGTAAGCATTGTGTGCAGAGATTTTGCAGCTATCTCCTTTCCTTCAGTTTTTGGGCTAACATTCCTGTATCTAAAACTAGCATTTACCCTATAGGAAAGCATAAAAGAGGGTATAGCACCTAACTCTTTAAACCTAAATGAAACAACATGGCACATATGATTTCCTTCTGAGAACTAAGCATTATGTGCAGAGATTTTGCAGCTATTTCCTTTCCTTTAGTTTTTCTACTAACATTTCTATATCTAAAACTAGCATTTTCCCTATAGGAAAGCATAAAAGAGGGTATAGCACCTAACTCTTTAAACCTAAATGAAACAACATGGCACATATGATTTACTTCTGAGAAGTAAGCATTGTGTCCAGAGATTTTGCAGCTATCTCCTTTCCTTCAGTTTTTGTGCTAACATCCCTAACTCTAACATTAGCATTTCCTATATAGGAAAGCATAACCGAGGGTATAGCACTTAACGCTTTAAACGTAAATGAAACAACATGGCTCATATGATTTACTTCTGAGAACTAAGCATTGTGTGCAAAGATTTTGCAACTATCTCTTTTCGTTCATTTTTTGTGCTAACATTCGTAGGTGTAAAAATAGCATTTCCTATATTGCAAAGCATAACAGAGGGTATAGAACCTAACTCTTTAAACCTAAATGAAATAACATGGCACATATTATTTACTCCTGAGAACTAAGCATTGGGTGCAGAGATTTTGCAGCTATCTCCTTTCCTTCATTTTTGTGCTAACATTCCTGTATCTAAAACTAGCATTTACCCTATAGGAAAGCATAAAAGAGGGTATAGCACCTAACTCTTTAAACCTAAATGAAACAACATGGCAGATATGATTTACTTCTGAGTACTAAGCATAGTGTGCAGAGATTTTGCAGCTATCTCCTTTCCTTAAATTTTTGTGCTAACATTCCTATCTCCAACACTAGCATTTCCTATATATGAAAGCATAATCGAGGGTTTCCCACTTAATTTTTTAAACCTAAATGAAACAACATGGCTCATATGATTTACTTCTGAGAACTATGCATTGTGTGCAGAGATTTTACAGGTATTACCTTTCCTTAAGTTTTTGTGCTAACATTCCTATACCTAAAACTAGCATTTACACTATAGGAAAGCATAACACAGGGTATAGCACCTAACTCTTTAAACCTAAATGAAACAACATGGCACATATGATTTCCTTCTGGGAACTAAGCATTGCGTGCAGAGATTTTGAAGCTATCTCCTTTCCTTCAGTTTTGTACTAACATTCCTATATCTGAAAGTAGCATTTTCCCTATAGGAAAGCGTAAAAAAGGGTATAGCACCTAACTCTTTAAACCTAAATGAAACAACATGCACATATGATTTCCTTCTGAGAACTAAGCATTGCGTACAGAGATTTTGCAGCTATCTCCTTTCCTTCAGTTTTAGTGCTAACATTCCTGTATCTAAAACTAGCATTTACCCTATAGGAAAGCATAAAAGAGGGTATAGCACCTAACTCTTTAAACCTAAATGAAACAACATGAAACATATGATTTACTTCTGAGAAGTAAGCATTGTGTCCAGAGATTTTGCAGCTATCTCCTTTCCTTCAGTTTTTGTGCTAACATCCCTAACTCTAACATTAGCATTTCCTATATAGGAAAGCATAACCGAGGGTATAGCACCTAACCCTTTAAACGTAAATGAAACAACATGGCACATATGATTTACTTCTGGGAAGTAAGCATTGTGTGCAGAGATCTTGCAGCTGTCTCCTTTCCTTCAGTTTTTGTGCTAACATTCGTATGTCTAAAACTAGCATTTCCTATATAGGAAAGCAAAACCGAGGGTATAGCACCTAACGCTTTAAACGTAAATGAAACAACATGGAACATATGATTTACTTCTGAGAACTAAGCATTGTGTGCAGAGATTTTGCAGCTATCTCCTTTCATGCTGTTTTTGTGCTAACATTCCTCTGTGTAAAACTAGCATTTCCTATATTGCAAAGCATAACCGAGGGCATAGCCCCTAACTCTTTAAACCGAAAGGAAACAACATGGCACATATGATTTCCTTCTGAGAACTAAGCTTTGCGTGCAGAGATTTTGGAGCTATCTCCTTTCCTTCAGTTTTTGTGCTAACATTCCTCTGTGTGAAACTACCATTTCCTATATTGCAAAGCATAACCGAGGGTATAGCACCTAACTCTTTAAACTTAAATGAAACAACATGGCATATATGATTTTCTTCTGAGAACTAAGCATTGTGTGCAGAGATTTTGCAGCTATCCCCTTTCCTTCATTTTTTGTGCCAACATTCGTATCTCTAAAACTAGCATTTACCTTATAGGAAAGCATAACGTAGGGTATAACACCTAACTCTTTAACCCTAAATGAAACAACATCGCACATATGATTTCCTTCTGAGAACTAAGCATTTTGTGCAGAGATTTTGCAGCTATCTCCTTTCCTTCAGTTTTTGTGCAAACAGTCCTATATCTAAAACTAGCATTTACACTATAGGAAAGCCTAACCGAGGGTATAGCACCTAACTCTTTAAACCTGAATGAAACAACATGGCACATATTATTAACTTCTGAGAAGTAAGCATTGTGTGCTGACATTTTGCAGCTATCTCCTTTCCTTCAGTTTTTGTGATAACATTCGTATCTCTATAACTAGCATTTCCTATATAGGAAAGCATACCCGAGGGTATAACACCTAATGCTTTAAACCAAAATGAAACAATATGTCACATATGATATATTAGGAGAACTAAGCATTGTGTGCAGAGATTCTGTAGCTATCTCCTTTCCTTAAGTTTTTGGGCTAACATTCCTCTGTGAAAACTAACTTTTCCTATATGGCAAACCATAACCGAGGGTATAGCACCTAACTCTTTAAACCTAAATGAAACAACATGGCACATATGATTTACTTTTGAGAACTAAGCATTGTGTGCAGAGATCTTGCAGCTATCTCCTTTCCTTCAGTTTTTTTGCTAACATTCGTATGTCTAAAACTAGCATTTCCTACATAGGAAAGCAAAACAGAGCGTATAGCACCTAACGTTTTAAACCTAAATGAAACAACATGGCACATATGATTTACGTCTGAGAACTAAGCATTGTGTGCAGAGATATTGCAGCTATCTCCTTTCCTTCAGTTTTTGTCTAACATTCGTATCTCTAAAACTAGCATTTCCTATTTAGGAAAGCGTGACCGAGGGTATAGCGCCAAACTCTTTAAACCTAAATGAAACCACATGCACATATGATTTCCTTCTGAGAACTAAGCATTGTGTGCAGAGATTTGCAGCTATCTCCTTTCCTTCAGTTTTTGTGCTAACATTCCTGTATCTAAAACTAGCTTTACCCTATAGGAAAGCATAAAATAGGGTATAGCAACTAACTCTTTAAACCTAAATGAAACAACATGGCACATATAATTTACTTGTGAGAACTAAGCATTATGTGCAGAGATTTTGCAGCTATCTCCTTTCATTCAGTTTTTGTGCTAACATTCCTCTGTGTAAAACAAGCATTTCCTGTATTGCAAAGCATAACCGAGGGTATAGCACCTAACTAAACCTAAATGAAACAACATGGCAGATATGATTTCCTTCTGAGAACTAAGCATTGTGTGCAGACATTTTGCAGCTATCCCCTTTCCTTCAGTTTTTGTGATAACATTCTTATCTCTAAAACTAGCATTTACCTTATAGGAAAGCATAAAAGAGGGTATAGCACCTACTTCTTTAAAGTTAAATGAAACAACATGGGACATATGATTTCCTCTGAGTACTAAGCATTGTGTGCAGACATTTTGTAGCTATCCACTTTCCTTCAGTTTTTGTCCTAACTTTCGTATCTCTAAAACTAGCATTTCCTATATTGGAAAGCATATTGAGGGTATAACACCTAACGCTTTAAACCTAAATGAAACAACATGGCACATATGATTTACTTCTGAGAACAAAGCATTGTGTGCAGAGATTTTGCAGCTACCTCCTTTCCTTAAGTTTTTGTGCTAACATTCCTATCTTCAACACTAGCATTTCCTATATACGAAAGCATAACCGAGGGTTTATCACCTAACTCTTTAAACCTAAATGAAACAACATGGCTCATATGATTTCCTTCTGAGAACTAAGCATTGTGTGCAGAGATTTTGCAGCTATCTCCTTTCCTTCAGGTTTTGTGCTAACATTCGTATCTCTAAAACTAGCATTTCCTATTTAGGAAACCATAACCGAGGGTATAGCACCTAACTCCTTAAACCTAAATGAAACAACATGGCACATATAATTTCCTTCTGAGAACTAAGCATTGTGTGCAGAGATTTTGCAGCTATCTCCATTCCTTCAGTTTTTTTGATAACATTCCTATATCTAAAACTAGCATTTACCTTATAGGAAAGCATAAAAGAGGGTATAGCACCTAACTCTTTAAACTTAAATGAAACAACATGGGACCTATGATTTCTTTCTGAGAACTAAGCATTCTGTGCAGACATTTTGCAGCTATCCCCTTTCCTTCAGTTTTTGTGCTAACATTCGTATCTCTAAAACTAGCATTTCCTATATTGGAAAGCATAACCGAGGGTATAACACCTAACGCTTTAAACCTAAATGAAACAACATGGCACATATGATTTACTTCTGAGAACTAAGTATTGTGTGCAGAGATTTTGCAGCTATCTCCTTTCCTTAAGTTTTTGTGCTAATATTCCTATCTCCAACACTAGCATTTCCTATTCAGGAAAGCGTGACCGAGGGTATTGCGCCTAACTCTTTAAACCTAAATGAAACAACATGGCTCATATGATTTCCTTCTGAGAACTAAGCATTGTGTGCAGAGATTTGGCAGCTATCTCCTTTCCTTCAGGTTTTGTGCTAACATTCGTATCTGTAAAACTAGCATTTCCTATTTAGGAAAGCGTGACCGAGGGTATAGCGCCTAACTCTTTAGACCTAAATGAAACAACATGGCACATATGATTTCCTTCTGAGAACTAAGCATTGTGTGCAGAGATTTTGCAGCTATCTCCTTTCCTTCAGTTTTTGTGCTAACATTCCTGTATCTAAAACTAGATTTTACCCTATGGGAAAGCATAAAAGAGGGTATAGCTCCTAACCCTTTAAACCTAAATGAAACAACATGGCACATATGATTTACTTCTGAGAACTAAGCATTGTGTGCAGAGATTTTGCAGCTATCTCCTTTCCTTCAGTTTTTGTGCTTACATTCGTATGTCTAAACCTAGCATTTCCTATATAGGAAAGCAAAACCAAGCGTATAGCACCTAACGCTTTAAACCTAAATGAAACAACTTGGCACATATGATTTACCTCTGAGAACTAAGCATTGTGTTCAGAGATTTTGCAGCTATCCCCTTTCCTTTAGTTTTTGTGCTAACATTCCTATATCTAAAACTAGCATTTACACTATAGGAAAGCATAACCGAGGGTATAGCACCTAACTCTTTAAACCTAAATGAAACAACATGGCTCATAAGATTTACTTCTGAGAACTAATTATTGTTTGCAGGAATTTTGCAGCTATCTCCTTGCCTTCAGTTTTTGGGTTATCATTCCTCTGTGTAAAACTAGCTTTTCCTATATTGCAAAGCATAACTGAGGGTATAGCACCTAACTCTTTAAAACGAAATGAAACAACATGGCACATATGATTTACTTCTGAGAACTAAGTATTGTGTGCAGAGATTTTGCAGCTATTTCCTTTCTTTCAGTTTTTGTGCTAACATTCCTGTATCTAAAACTAGCTTTTACCCTATAGGAAAGCATAAAAGAGGGTATAGCTCCTAACCCTTTAAACATAAATGAGACAACATGGCACATATGATTTACCTCTGAGTACTAAGCATTGTGTGCAGAAATTTTGCAGCTATCTCCTTTCCTTAATTTTTTGTGCTATCATTCCTATCTCCAACACTAGCATATCCTATTTAGGAAAGCGTGACCGAGGGTATAGCGCATAACTCTTTAAACCTAAATGAATCAACATGGCTCATATGATTTCCTTCTGAACAAAGCATTGTGTGCAGAGATTTTGCAGCTATCTCCTTTCCTTCAGGTTTTGTGCTAACAATCATATGTCTAAAACTAGCATTTCCTACACAGTAAAGCATAACCGAGGGTGTAGCACCTAACTCTTTAAACCTAAAAGAAACAACATGGCTCATATGATTTACTTCTGAGAACTAAGCATTGTGTGCAGACATTTTGCAGCTATCTCCTTTCCTTCAGGTTTTGTGTTAACATTCCTATGTCTAAAACTGGCGTTTCCTATACAGGAAAGCATAACCGAGGATATAGCACCTAACGCTTAAAACGTAAATGAAACATCATGGCACATATTATTTACTTCTGTGAAGTAATCACTGTGTGCAGAGATTTTGCAGCTATCTCCTTTCCTTCAGTTTTTGTGCAAACAGTCCTATATCTAAAACGAGCATTTACACTATAGGAAACCATAACCGAGGGTATAGCACCTAACTCTTAAAACCTAAATGAAACAACATGGCTCATATGATTTACTTCTGAGAAGTAAGCATTGTGTGCAGAGATTTTGCAGCTATCTCCTTTCCTTCAGTTTTTGTGCTAACATTCCTATATCTAAAACTAGCTATTCCTATACAGGAAAGCATAACCGAGGGTATAGCATCTAACGCTTTAAACCTAAATGAAACAACATGGCAGATATTATTAACTTCTGAGAAGTAATCATTGTGTGCTGACATTTTGCAGCTATCTCCTTTCCGTCAGTTTTTAAGATAACATTCGTATCTCTAAAACTAGCATTTCCTATAAAGGAAAGCATAACCGAGGGTATAACACCTAACGCTTTAAAGCAAAGTGAAACAATATGGCACATATGATATATTCGCAGAACTAAGCATTGTGTGCAGAGATTTCGTAGCTATCTCCTTTCCTTAAGTTTTTGGGCTAACATTCCTCTGTGAAAACCACCTTTTCCTATATTGCAAAGCATAACCGAGGGTATAGCACCTAACTCTTTAAACCTAAATAAAACAACATGGCACATATGATTTTCTTCTGAGAACTAAGCATTGTGTGCAGAGATTTTGCAGCTATCCCCTTTCCTTCAGTTTTTGTGCTAACATTCGTATCTCTAAAACTAGCATTTACCTTATAGGAAAGCATAACGGAGGGTATAACACCTAACTCTTTAACCCTAAATGAAACAACATGACACATATGATTTCCTTCTGAGAACTAAGCATTGTGTGCAGAGATTTTGCAGCTATCTCCTTTCCTTCACGTTTTGTGCTTACATCTTATCTCTAAAACTAGCATTTCCTATTTAGGAAAGCATAACCGAGGGTATAGCAGCTAACTCTTTAAACCTAAATGAAACAACATCGCACATATGATTTGTTTCTGAGAAGTAAGCATTGTGTGCAGAGATTTTGCAGCTATCTCCTTTCCTTCATTTTTGTGCTTACATTCCTAAGTTTAACATTAGCATTTCCTATATAGGAAAGCATAAGCGAGGGTATAGCACGTAACACTTTAAACCTAAATGAAACAACATGGCTCATATGATTTACTACTGAGAACTAAGCATTGTGTGCAAAGATTTTGCAACTATCTCCTTTTCTTCAGTTTTTGTGCTATCATTACTATGTGTAAAACTAGCATTTCCTATACTGCAAAGCATAACCGAGGCTATAGAACCTAACTCTTTAAATCTAAATGAAACAACATGGCACATATGATTTTCTTCTGAGAACTAAGCATTGTGTGCAGAGATTTTGCAGCTATCCCCTTTCCTTCAATTTTTGTGCTAACATTCGTATCTCTAAAACTAGCATTTACCTTATAGGAAAGCATAACGGAGGGTATTAGACCTAACTCTTTAAACCTAAATGGAACAACATGGCACATATGATTTTCTTCTGAGAACCAAGCATTGTGTGCAGAGATTTTGCAACTATCTCCTTTCCATCAGTGTTTGTGATAACATTCCTATAGCTAAAACTAGCATTTACCTTATAGGAAAGCATAAATGAGGGTATAGCACCTAACTCTTTAAACTTAAATGAAACAACATGGCACATATGATTTCCTTCTGAGAACTAAGCATTGTGTGCAGACATTTTGCAGCTATCTCCTTCCTTCAGGTTTTGTGCTAACATTCGTATGTCTAAAACTAGCATTTCCTATACAGGAAAGCTTAACCGAGGGTATAGCACCTAAAGGTTTAAACCTAAATGAAACAACATGGCACATATTATTTACTTCTGAGAAGTAAGCATTGTGTGCAGAGATTTTGTAGCTATCATCTTTCCTTCAGTTTTTGTGCTAACATTCCTATATCTAAAACTAGCATTTCCTATATTGCAAAGCATAACCGAGGGTATAGCACCTAACTCTTTAAACTTAAATGAAACAACATGGCACATATGATTTTCTTCTGAGAACTAAGCATTGTGTGCAGAGATTTTGCAGCTATCTCCTTTCCTTCAGTTTTTGTGCAAACAGTCCTGTATCTAAAACGAGCATTTACACTATAGGAAAGCATAACCGAAGGTATAGCACCTAATTCTTTAAACCTAAATGAAACAACATGGCTCATCTGATTTACTTCTGAGAAGTAAGCATTGTGTGCAGAGATTTTGTAGCTATCTTATTTCCTTCAGTTTTTGTGCTAACATTCCTGTATCTAAAACTAGCATGTCCTATACAGGAAAGCATAACCGAGGGTATAGCATCTAACGCTTTAAACCTAAATGAAACAACATGGCAGATATTATTAACTTCTGAGAAGTAAGCATTGTGTGCTGACATTTTGCAGCTATCTCCTTTCCTTCAGTTTTTGTGATAACATTCGTATCTCTAAAACTAACATTTCCTATAAAGGAAAGCATAAACGAGGGTATAACACCTAACGCTTTAAAACTGAATGAAACAATATGGCACATATGATTTTCTTCTGAGAACTAAGCATGGGTGCACAGATTTTGCGCCTATCTCCTTTCCTTCAGTTTTTATGCTAACATTCGTATCTCTAAAAATAGCATTTCCTATATTGCAAAGCATAACCGAGGGTATAGCACCTAACTCTTTAAACATAAATGAAACAACATGGCACATATGATTTCCTTCTGAGAACTAAGCATTGTGTGCAGACATTTTGCAGCTATCTCCTTCCTTCAGGTTTTGTGCTAACATTCGTATGTCTAAAACTAGCATTTCCTATACAGGAAAGCTTAACCGAGGGTATAGCACCTAAAGCTTTAAACCTAAATGAAACAACATGGCACATATTATTTACTTCTGAGAAGTAAGCATTGTGTGCAGAGATTTTGTAGCTATCATCTTTCCTTCAGTTTTTGTGCTAACATTCCTATATCTAAAACTAGCATTTCCTATATTGCAAAGCATAACCGAGGGTATAGCACCTAACTCTTTAAACTTAAATGAAACAACATGGCACATATGATTTTCTTCTGAGAACTAAGCATTGTGTGCAGAGATTTTGCAGCTATCTCCTTTCCTTCAGTTTTTGTGCAAACAGTCCTGTATCTAAAACGAGCATTTACACTAGAGGAAAGCATAACCGAGGGTATAGCACCTAATTCTTTAAACCTAAATGAAACAACATGGCTCATATGATTTACTTCTGAGAAGTAAGCATTGTGTGCAGAGATTTTGTAGCTATCTTATTTCCTTCAGTTTTTGTGCTAACATTCCTGTATCTAAAACTAGCATGTCCTATACAGGAAAGCATAACCGAGGGTATAGCACCTAACTCTTTAAACCTAAATGAAATTACATGGTTCATATGATTTACTTCTGAGAACTAAGCATTGTGTGCAGAGATTTTGCAGCTATCTCTTTCCTTCGGTTTTTGGGCTAACATTCTTCTGTGTAATCCTAGCTTTTCCTATATTGCAAAGCATAAACGAGGGTATAGCACCTAACTCTTTAAACCGAAATGAAAGAACATGGCAGATATGATTTACTTCTGAGAACTAAGTATTGTGTGCAGAGATTTTGCAGCTATCTCCTTTCCTTCAGTTTTTGAGCTAACATTCCTGTATCTAAAACGAGCTTTTACCCTATAGGAAATCATAAAAGAGGGTATAGCTCCTAACCCTTTAAACCAAAATGAAACAACATGGCACATATGGTTTACTTCTTAGAACTAAGCATTGTGTGCAGAGATTTGCAGCTATCTCCTTTCATTCAGTTTTGTGCTAACATTCCTCCGTATAAAACTAGCATTTCCTATATTGCAAAGCATAACCGAGGGTATAGCACCTAACTCTTTAAACCGAAATGAAACAACATGACACATATGATTTTCTTCTGAGAACTAAGCATTGTGTGCAGAGATTTTGCAGCTATCTCCTTTCCTTCAGTTTTTGTGCTAACATTCCTCTGTGTAAAACCAGCATTTCCTATATTGCAAAGCATAACCGAGGGTATAGCACCTAACTCTTTAAACTTAAATGAAACAACATGGCACATATGATTTTCTTCTGAGAACTAAGCATTGTGTGCAGAGAATTTGCAGCTATCCCCTTTCCTTCAGTTTTTGTGCTAACATTCGTATCTCTAAAACTAGCATTTACCTTATAGGAAAGCATAACGGAGGGTATAACACCTAAGTCTTTAACCCTAAATGATACAACAAGACACATATGATTTCCTTCTGACAACTAAGCATTTTGTGCAGACATTTTGCAGATATCTCCTTTTCTTCAGGTTTTGTGCTAACATTCGTATGTATAAAACTAGCATTTCCTATACAGGAAAGCATAACCCGGGGTATAGCACCTAACGCGTTAAACCTAAATGAAACAACATGGCACATATTATTTACTTCTGAGAAGTAAGCATTGTGTGCAGAGATTTTGCAGCTATCTCCTTTCCTTCAGTTTTTGTGCAAACAGTCCTATATCTAAAACTAGCATATACACTATAGGAAAGCATAACCGAGGGTATAGCACCTAACTCTTTAAACCGAAATGAAACAACATGCCACATATGATTTACTTCTGAGAACTAAGTATTGTGTGCAGAGATTTTGCAGCTATCTCCTTTCCTTCAGTTTTTGTGCTAACATTCCAGTATCTAAAACTAGCTTTTACCCTATAGGAAAGTATAAAAGAGGGTATAGCACCTAACTCTTTAAACCTAAATAAAACAACATGGCACATATGATTTCCTTCTGAGAACTAAGCTTTGTGTGCAGACATTTTGCAGCTATCCCCTTTCCTTCAGTTTTTGTGCTAACATTCGTATCTCTAAAACTACCATTTCCTATATTGGAAAGCTTAACCGAGGGTATAACACCTAACGCTTTAAACCTAAATGAAACAACATGGTACATATGATTTACTTTTGAGAACTAAGCATTGTGTGCAGAGATTTTGCAACTATATCCTTTCCTTAAATTTTTGTGCTAACATTCCTATCTCCAACACTAGCATTTCCTATATACGAAAGCATAACAGATGGTTTACCACCTAACTCTTTAAACCTAAATGAAACAACATGGCTCATATGATTTACTTCTGAGACCTAAGCATTGTGTGCAGAGATTTTGCAGCTATCTCCTTTCCTTCAGGTTTTGTGCTAACATTCGTATCTCTAAAACTAGCATATACTATTTAGGAAAGCATAACCGAGGGTATAGTACTTAACTCCTTAAACCTAAATGAAACAACATGGCAGATATGATTTCCTTCTGACAACTAAGGATTGTGTGCAGAGATTTCGCAGCTATCTCCTTTCCTTCAGTTTCTGTGCTACATTCCTCTGTGTAAAACTAGCATTTCCTATATTGCAAAGCATAACCAAGGGTATAGCACCTAACTCTTTAAACCGAAATGAAACAACATGTCACATATGATTTCCTTCTGAGAACTAAGCATTGGGTGCAGAGATTTTGCAGCTATCTCCTTTCCTTCAGGTTTTGTGCTAACATTCGTATGTCTAAAACTAGCATTTCCTATACAGGAAAGCATAACCGAGGGTATAGTACCTAACGCTTTAAACCTAAATGAAACAACATGGCACATATTATTTACTTCTGAGAAATAAGCAATAAATGCAGAGATTTTGCAGCTATCTCCTTTCCTTAAGTTTTTGTGCTAACATTCCTATCTCCAACACTAGTATTTCCTATTTAGGAAAGGGTGACCGAGGGTATAGCGCCTAACTCTTTAAACCTAAGTGATACAACTTGGCACATATGATTTATCTCTGAGAACTAAGCATTGTGTGCAGAGATTTTGCAGCTATCTCCTTTTCTTCAGTTTTTGTGCTAACATTCGTATCTCTAAATTGCATTTCCTATTTAGAAAATCGTGACCGAGGGTATAGCGCCTAACTCTTTAAACCTAAGTGTAACCATATACACATATGATTTCCTTCTGAGAACTAAGCATTGTGTGCAGAGATTTGCAGCTATCTCCTTTCCTTCAGTTTTTGTGGTAACATTCCTGTATCTAAAACTAGCTTTTACCCTGTAGGAAAGCATAAAATAGGGTATAGCACCTAACTCATTAAAGCTAAATGAAACAACATGGCACATATGATTTACTTCTGAGAACTAAGCATTGTGTGCAGAGATTTAGCAGCTATCTCCTTTCATTCAGTTTTTGTGCTAACATTCCTCTGTGTAAAACTAGCATTTCATATATTGCAAAGCATAACCGAGGGTATAGCACCTAACTATTTAAACCTAAATGAAACAACATGGCACATATGATTTCCTTCTGAGAACTAAGCATTGTGTGCAGACATTTTGCAGCTATCCCCTTTCCTTCAGTTTTTGTGCTAACATTGGTATCTCTAAAACTAGCATCTCCTATATTGGAAAACATAACCAAGGGTATAACACCTAACGCTTTAAACCTAAATGAAACAACATGGCACATATGATTTACTTCTGAGAACTAAGCGTTGTGTGCACAGAATTTGCAGTTATATCCTTTCCTTAAGTTTTTGTGCTAACATTCCTATCTCCAACACTAGCATTTCCTATATATGAAAGCATAACCAAGGGTTTACCACCTAACTGAACCTAAATGAATCAACATGGCTCATATGATTTGCTTCTGAGAACTAGGCATTGTGTGCAGAGATTTTGCAACTATATCCTTTCCTTAAATTTTTGTGCTAACATTCCTATCTCCAACACTAGCATTTCCTATATACAAAAGCATAACAGATGGTTTACCACCTAACTCTTTAAACCTAAATGAAACAACATGGCTCTTATGATTTACTTCTGAGACCTAAGCATTGTGTGCAGAGATTTTGCAGCTATCTCCTTTCCTTCAGTTTTTGTGCAAACAATCCTATATCTAAAAGGAGCATTTACACTATAGGAAAGCATAACCGAGGGTATAGCACCTAACTCTTAAAACCTCAATGAAACAACATGGCTCATATGATTTACTTCTGAGAAGTAAGCATTGTGTGCAGAGATTTTGCAGCTATCTCCTTTCCTTCAGTTTTTGTGCTAACATTCCTATATCTAAAACTAGCATTTCCTACACAGGAAATCATAACCGAGGGTATAGCACCTAATGATTTAAACCTAAATGAAACAACATGGCACATATTAATAACTTCTGAGAAGTAAGCATTGTGTGCTGACATTTTGCAGCTATCTCCTTTCCTTCAGTTTTTGTGATAACATTCGTATCTCTAAAACTAGCATTTCCTATAAAGGAAAGCATAACCGAGGGTATAACACCTAACGCTTTAAAACTAAATGAAACATTATGGCACATATGATTTACTTCTGAGAACGAAGCATTGTGTGCAGAGATTTTGCAGCTATCTCCTTTCATTCAGTTTTTGTGCTAACATTCCTAAGTCTATCATTAGCATTTCCTATTTAGGAAAGCATAACCGATGGTATAGCACCTAACTCCTTAAACCTAAATAAAACAACATGGCACATATGATTTCCTACTGAGAACTAAGCATTGTCTGCAGAGATTTTGCAGCTATCTCCTTTCCTTCAGTTTTTGTGATAACATTCCTATATCTAAAACTAGCATTTACCTTATAGGAAAGCATAAAAGAGGGTATAGCACCTAACTATTTAAACCTAAATGAAACAACATGGCACATATGATTTCCTTCTGAAAACTAAGCATTGTTTGCAGACATTTTGCAGCTATCCCCTTCCCTACAGTTTTTGTGCTAACATTCGTATCTCTAAAACTAGCATTTCCTATATTGGAAAGCATAACCGAGGGTATAACACCTAACGCTTTAAACATAAATGAAACAACATGGCACATATGAATTACTTCTGAGAAGTAAGCATTGTGTGCAGAGATTTTGCAGCTATCTCCTTTCCTTAAGTTTTTGTGCTAACATTCCTATCTCCAACACTAGCATTACCTATTTAGGAAAGCGTGACCGAGGGTATAGCGCCTAACTCTTTAAACCTAAGTGATACAACATGGCACATATGATTTCCTTCTGAGAATTAAGCATTGTGTGCAGAGATTTGGCAGCTATCTCCTTTCCTTCAGGTTTTGTGCTAACATTCGTATCTCTAAAACTAGCATTTCCTATTTAGGAAAGCGTGACCGAGGGTATAGCACCTAACTCTTTAAACCTAAATGAAACAACATGGCACATATGATTTCCTTCTGAGAACTGAGCATTGTGTGCAGAGATTTTGCAGCTATCTCCGTTCCTTAAGTTTTTGTGCTAACATTCGTAATTCTAAAACTAGCATTTCCTATATAGGAAAGCATAACCGAGGGTATAGCACCTAACTCTTTAAACCAAATGAAACAATATGGCACATATGATTTACTTTTGAGAACTAATTATGGTGTGCAGAGATATGCAGCTATCTCCTTTCCTTCAGTATTTGTGCTAACATTCCTGTATCTAAAACTAGCTTTTACCCTATAGGAAAGCATAAAATAGGGTATAGCACCTAACTCTTTAAACCTAAATGAAACAACATGGCACATATGATTTACTTCTGAGAACTAAGCATGGTGTGCAGAGATTTTGCAGCTATCTCCTTTCATTCAGTTTTTGTGCTAACATTCCTCTGTGTAAAACTAGCATTTCCTATATTGCAAAGCATAACCGAGGGTATAGCACATAACTATTTAAACCTAAATGAAACAACATGGCACATGTGATTTACCTCTGAAACTAAGCATTGTGTGCAGAGATTTTGCAGCTATCTCCTTTCCTTCAGTTTTTGTGCTAACATTCGTATCTCTAAAACTAGCATTTCCTATATTGGAAAGCATAACCGAGGGTATAACACCTAACGCTTTAAACCTAAATGAAACAACATGGCACATATGATTTCCTCTTGAGAACTAAGCATTTTGTGCAGAGATTTTGCAATTATCTCCTTTCCTTCAGTTTTTGTGCTAACATTCGTATGTCTAAAACTAGCATTTCCTATATTGGAAACCATAACCGAGGGTGTAGCACCTAACGCTTTAAACCTAAGTGAAACAACATAGCACATATTATTTACATCTGAGAACTATGCATTGTTTGCAGAGATGTGACAGCTACCTCCTTTCCTTCACGTTTTGTGCTAACATTCGTATCTCTAAAACTAGCATTTCCTATTTAGGAAAGCATAACGGAGGGAATAGCACCTAACTCTTTAAACTTAAATGAAACTACATGGCACATATGATTTCCTTTTGAGAACTAAGCATTTTGTGCAGAGATTTTGCAGCTACTCCATTCCTTCATTTTTTGTGCTAACATTCGTATGTCTAAAACTAGCATTTCCTATATTGGAAACCATATCCGAGGGTGTAGCACCTAACGCTTTAAACCTAAGTGAAACAACATAACACATATTATTTACTTCTGAGAACTAAGCATTGTTTGCGGAGATGTGACAGCTACCTCCTTTCCTTCACGTTTTGTGCTAACATTTGTATCTCTAAAACTAGCATTTCCTATACTGCAAAGCATAACCGAGGGTATAGCACCTAACTCTTTAAACCTAAATGAAACAACATGGCACATATTATTTACTTCTGAGAACTAAGCATTGTCTGCAGAGATTTTGCAGCTATCTCCTTTCCTTCAGTTTTTGTGATAACATTCCTATATCTAAAACTAGCATTTACCTTATAGGAAAGCATAAAAGAGGGGATAGCACCTAACTATTTAAACCTAAATGAAACAACATGGCACATATGATTTCCTTCTGAAAACTAAGCATTGTGTGCAGACATTTTGCAGCTATCCCCTTCCCTACAGTTTTTGTGCTAACATTCGTATCTCTAAAACTAGCACTTCCTATATTGGAAAGCATAACCGAGGGTATAACACCTAACGCTTTAAACATAAATGAAACAACATGGCACATATGAATTACTTCTGAGAAGTAAGCATTGTGTGCAGAGATTTTGCAGCTATCTCCTTTCCTTAAGTTTTTGTGCTAACATTCCTATCTCCAACACTAGCATTACCTATTTAGGAAAGCGTGACCGAGGGTATAGCGCCTAACTCTTTAAACCTAAGTGATACAACATGGCACATATGATTTCCTTCTGAGAATTAAGCATTGTGTGCAGAGATTTGGCAGCTATCTCCTTTCCTTCAGGTTTTGTGCTAACATTCGTATCTCTAAAACTAGCATTTCCTATTTAGGAAAGCTTGACCGAGGGTATAGCACCTAACTCTTTAAACCTAAATGAAACAACATGGCACATATGATTTCCTTCTGAGAACTAAGCATTGTGTGCAGAGATTTTGCAGCTATCTCCGTTCCTTAAGTTTTTGTGCTAACATTCATAATTCTAAAACTAGCATTTCCTATATAGGAAAGCATAACCGAGGGTATAGCACCTAACTCTTTAAACCAAATGAAACAACATGGCACATATGATTTACTTTTGAGAACTAATTATGGTGTGCAGAGATATGCAGCTATCTCCTTTCCTTCAGTATTTGTGCTAACATTCCTGTATCTAAAACTAGCTTTTACCCTATAGGAAAGCATAAAATAGGGTATAGCACCTAACTCTTTAAACCTAAATGAAACAACATGGCACATATGATTTACTTCTGAGAACTAAGCATGGTGTGCAGAGATTTTGCAGCTATCTCCTTTCATTCAGTTTTTGTGCTAACATTCCTCTGTGTAAAACTAGCATTTCCTATATTGCAAAGCATAACCGAGGTTATAGCACATAACTATTTAAACCTAAATGAAACAACATGGCACATGTGATTTACCTCTGAAACTAAGCATTGTGTGCAGAGATTTTGCAGCTATCTCCTTTCCTTCAGTTTTTGTGCTAACATTCGTATCTCTAAAACTAGCATTTCCTATATTGGAAAGCATAACCGAGGGTATAACACCTAACGCTTTAAACCTAAATGAAACAACATGGCACATATGATTTCCTTCTGAGAACTAAGCATTTTGTGCAGAGATTTTGCAATTATCTCCTTTCCTTCAGTTTTTGTGCTAACATTCGTGTGTCTAAAACTAGCATTTCCTATATTGGAAACCATAACCGAGGGTGTAGCACCTAACGCTTTAAACCTAAGTGAAACAACATAGCACATATTATTTACATCTGAGAACTATGCATTGTTTGCAGAGATGTGACAGCTACCTCCTTTCCTTCAAGTTTTGTGCTAACATTCGTATCTCTAAAACTAGCATTTCCTATTTAGGAAAGCATAACGGAGGGAATAGCACCTAACTCTTTAAACTTAAATGAAACTACATGGCACATATGATTTCCTTTTGAGAACTAAGCATTTTGTGCAGAGATTTTGCAGCTACTCCATTCCTTCATTTTTGTGCTAACATTCGTATGTCTAAAACTAGCATTTCCTATATTGGAAACCATATCCGAGGGTGTAGCACCTAACGCTTTAAACCTAAGTGAAACAACATAGCACATATTATTTACTTCTGAGAACTAAGCATTGTTTGCAGAGATGTGACAGCTACCTCCTTTCCTTCACGTTTTTTGCTAACATTCGTATCTCTAAAACTAGCATTTCCTATATTGCAAAGCATAACCGAGGGTATAGCACCTAACTCTTTAAACCTAAATGAAACAACATGGCACATATTATTTACTTCTGAGAACTAAGCATTGTGTGCAGAGATTTGCAGCTATCTTCTTTCCTTCAGTTTTTGTGCTAACATTCCTGTATCTAAAACTAGCTTTTACCCTATAGGAAAGCATAAAAGTGGGTATGGCACCTAACCCTTTAAACCTAAATGAAACAACATGGCACATATGCTTTACTTCTCACAACTAAGCATTGTGTGCAGAGATTTTGCAGCTATCTCCTTTCCTTCAGTTTTTGTAATAACATTCCTATATCTAAAACTAGGATTTACCTTACAGGAAAGCATGAAAGAGGGTATAGCACCTAACTCTATAAACTTAAATGAAACAACATGGGACATATGATTTCCTTCTGAGAACTAAGCATTGTGTGCAGACATTTTGCAGCTATCCCCTTTCCTTCAGTTTTTGTGCTAACATTCGTATCTCTAAAAATAGCATTTCCTATATTGGAAAGCATAAACGAGGGTATAACACCTAACGCTTTAAACCTAAATGAAACAACATGGCACATATGATTTACTTCTGAGAAGTAAGCATTGTGTGCAGAGATTTGGCAGCTATCTCCTTTCCTTAAGTTTTTGTGCTAACATTCCTATCTCCAACACTAGCATTTCCTATTTATGAAAGCGTGACCGAGGGTATAGCGCCTAACTCTTTAAACCTAAATGAAACAACATGGCACATATGATTTCCTTCTGAGAACTAAGCATTGTGTGCAGAGATTTTGCATCTATATCCTTTCCTTAAGTTTTTGTGCTAACATTCGAATGTCTAAAACTAGCATTTCCTATATAGGAAAGCAAAACCGAGCGTATAGCACCTACCGCTTTAAACCTAAATGAAACAACTTGGCACATATGATTTCCTTCTGAGAACTAAGCATTGTGTGCAGAGATTTGCAGCTATCTCCTTTCCTTCAGTTTTTGTGCTAACATTCCTGTATCTAAAACTAACATTTTTCCTATAGGAAAGCATAAAATAGGGTATAGCTCCTAACCCTTTAAACCTAAATGAAACAACATGGCACATATGACTTACTTCTGAGAACTAAGCATTGTGTGCAGAGATTTTGCACCTATCTCCTTTCATTCAGTTTTTGTGCTAACATTCCTCTGTGTAAAACTAGCATTCCCTATATTGCAAAGCATAACCGAGGGTATAGCACCTAACTATTTAAACCTAAATGAAACAACATGGCACATATGATTTCCTTCTGAGAACTAAGCATTTTGTGCAGACATTTTGCAGCTATCCCCTTTCCTTCAGTTTTTGTGCTATCATTCGTATCTCTAAAACTAGCATTTCCTATATTGGAAAGCATAACCGAGGGTTTAACACCTAACGTTTTAAACTTAAATGAAACAACATGGCACATATGTTTTTCTTCTGAGAACTAAGCATTGAGTGTAGAGATTTTGCAGCTATATCCTTTCCTTAAGTTTTTGTGCTAACATTTCTATCTCCAACACTAGCATTTCCGATATACGAAAGCATAACCGAGCGTTTACCACCTAACTCTTTAAACCTAAATGAAAAAACATGGCTCATATGATTTACTTCTGAGAACTAAGCATTGTGTGCAGAGATTTTGCAGCTATATCCTTTCCTTAAGTTTTTGTGCTAACATTTCTATCTCCAACACTAGCATTTCCTATATACGAAAGCATAACCGAGGGTTTACCACCTAACTCTTTAAACCTAAATGAAACAACATGGCTCATATGATTTACTTCTGAGAACTAAGCATTGTGTGCAGAGATTTGGCAGCTATCTCCTTTCCTTCAGGTTTTGTACTAACATTCATATCTCTAAAATTAGCATTTCCTACTTAGGAAAGCGAGAACGAGGATATAGCGCCTAACTCTTTAAACCTAAATGAAACAACATGGCACATATGATTTCCTTCTGAGAAGTAAGCATTGTGTGCCGAGATTTTGCAGGTATCTCCTTTCCTTCAGTTTTTGTGCTAACATTCGTATGTCTAAAACTAGCATTTCCTATATAGGGACGCAAAACCGAGCGTATAGCACCTAACGCTTTAAACGTAAATGAAAGAACTTGGCATATATGATTTATCTCTGAGAACTAAGCATTGTGTGCAGAGATTTTGCAGCTATCTCCTTTCCTTCAGGTTTTGTGCTAACATTCGTATCTCTA
This sequence comes from Dasypus novemcinctus, assembly GCF_030445035.2. NCBI lineage: Eukaryota > Metazoa > Chordata > Mammalia > Cingulata > Dasypodidae > Dasypus > Dasypus novemcinctus. The sequence continues at coordinate 28,854,525 of NC_080696.1, forward strand.
AAACTAGCATTTCCTTTTTAGGAAAGCATAACCGAGTGTATAGCGCCTAACTCCTTAAACCTAAATGAAACAACATGGCACATATGATTTCCTTCTGAGAACTAAGCATTGTGTGCAGAGATTTTGCAGGTATCTCCTTTCCTTCAGTTTTTGTGATAACATTCCTATATCTAAAACTAGCATTTACCTTATAGGAAAGCATAAAAGAGGGTATAGCACCTAACACTTTAAACTTAAATGAAACATCATGGGACATATGATTTCCTTCTGAGAACTATGCATTGAGTGCAGACATTTTACAGCTATCCCCTTTCCTTCAGTTTTTGTGCTAACATTCATATCTCTAAAACTAGCATTTCCTATATTGGAAAGCATAACCTAGGGTATAACACCTAACGCTTTAAACCTAAATGAAACAACATGGCACATATGATTTACTTCTGAGCACTAAGCACTGTGTGCAGAGATTTTGCAGCTATCTCCTTTCCTTAAGTTTCTGTGCTAACATTCCTGTCTCCAACACTAGCATTTCCTATTTAGGAAAGCGTGACCGAGGGTATAGCGCCTAACTCTTTAAACCAAAATGATACAACATGGCATATATGATTTCCTTCTGAGAACTAAGCATTGTGTGTAGAGATTTGGCAGCTATCGCCTTTCCTGCAGGTTTTGTGCTAACATTCCTATCTCTAAAAGTAGCATTTCCTATTTAGGAAAGCGTGACCGAGGGTATAGCCCCTATCTCTTTAAACTTAAATGAAACAACATGGCACATATGATTTCCTTCTGAGAACTAAGCATTGTGTGCAGAGATTTTGCAGCTATCTACTTTCCTTTAGTTTTTGTGCTAACATTCATATTTCTAAAACTAGCATTTCCTATAAAGGAAAGCATAACTGAGGGTATAACACCTAATGCTATAAAAGTAAATGAAACAATATTGCAGATATGATTTACTTCTGAGAACTAAGCATTGTGTGCAGAGATGTTGCAGCTATCTCCTTTCATTCAGTTTCTGTGCTAACATTCCTCTGTGTAAAACTAGCATTTCCTATATTGCAAAGCATAACTGTGGGTATATCACCTAACTCTTTAAACCGAAAGGAAACAACATGGCACATATGATATCCTTCTGAGAACTAAGCATTGCATGCAGAGATTTTGCAGCTATCTCCATTCCTTCAGTTTTTGTGCTAACATTCCTCTGTGTAAAACTAGCATTTCCTATATTGCAAAGCATAACCGAGGGTATAGCACCTAACTCTTTAAACTTAAATGAAATAACATGGCACATATGATTTTCTTCTGAGATCTAAGCATTGTGTGCAGAGATTTTGCAGCTATCCCCTTTCCTACAGTTTTTGTGCTAACATTCGTATCTCTAAAACTAGCTTTTACCTTATAGGAAAGCATAACGGAGGGTATAACACCTAACTCTTTAACCCTGAATGAAAAAACATGGCACATATGATTTCCTTCTGAGAACTAAGCATTGTGTGCAGACATTTTGCAGCTATCTCCTTTTCTTCAGGTTTTCTGCTAACATTCGTATGTCTAAAACTAGCATTTCCTATACAGGGAAGCATAAACGAGGGTATAGCAAATAACGCTTTAAACCTAAATGTAACAACATGGCACATATGATTTACTTCTGAGAAGTAAGCATTGTGTGCAGAGATTTTGCATCTATCTCCTTTCCTTCAGTTTTTGTGCAAACAGTACTATATCTAAAACTAGCATATACACTATAGGAAAGGCTAACCGAGGGTATAGCACCTAACTCTTTAAACCTAAATGAGACAACATGGCTCATATGATTTACTTCTGAGAAGCAAGCATTGGGTGCAGAGATTTTGCAGCTATCTCCTTTTCTTCAGATTTTGTGCTAACATTCCTATATCTAAAACTAGCATTTCCTATACAGGAAAGGATAACCGAGGGTATAGCACCTAATGCTTTAAACCTAAATGAAACAACATGGCACATATTATTAACTTCTGAGAAGTAAGCATTGTGTGCTGACATTTTGCAGCTATGTCCTTTCCTTCAGTTTTTGTGATAACATTCGTATCTCTAAAACTAGCATTTCCTATAAAGGAAAGCATAAACGAGGATATAACACCTAACGCTTTAAAACTAAATGAAACAATATGGCACATATGATTTACTTCTGAGAACTAAGCATTGTGTGCAGAGATTTTGCAGCTATCTCCTTTCCTTCAGTTTTTGTGCTAACATTCGTATCTCCAAAACTAGCATTTCCTATATTGCAAAGTATAACCGAGGTATAGCACCTAACTCTTTAAACCTAAATGAAACAACATGGCACATATGATTTACTTCTGAGAACTAAGCATTGTGTGCAGAGATTTGGCAGCTATATCCTTTCCTTCAGTTTTTGTGCTAAGTTTCCAATATCTAAAACTAGCATTTACACTATAGGAGAGCATACCCAAGGGTATAGCACCTAACGCTTTAAACCTATATGAAACAACATGGCACATATGATTTCCTTCTGACAACTAAGCATTCTGTGCAGAGATTTTGCAGCTATCTGCTTTCCTTCAGTTTTTGTGCTAACATTCCTCTGTGTAAAACTAGCATTTCGTCTAATGCAAAGCATAACCGAGGGTATAGCACCTAACTCTTTAAACTTTAATGGAACAACATGGCACATATGATTTCCTTCTGAGAACAAAGCATTGTGTGCAGAGATGTGACAGCTATCTCCTTTCCTTCAGATTTTGTGCTAACATTCGTATGTCTAAAACTAGCATTTCCTATACAGGAAAGCATAACCGAGGGTATAGCACCTAACGCTTTAAACCTAAATGAAACAACATGGCACATATTATTTACTTCTGAGAAGTAAGCATTGTGTGCAGAGATTTTGCAGCTATATCCTTTCCTTTAGTTTTTGTGCTAACATCCCTGTACCTAAAACTAGCATTTACACTATAGGAAAGCATAACCGAGTGTATAGCACCTAACTCTTTAAACCTAAATGAAACAACATGGCTCATGTGATTTCCTTCTGAGAACTAAGCATTGTGTGCAGAGATTTTGCAGCTATCTCCTTTCCTTCAGTTTTTGTGATAACATTCCTAATCTAAAACTAGCATTTACCTTATAGGAAAGCATAAAAGAGGGTATAGCACCTAACACTTTAAACTTAAATGAAACATCATGGGACATATGATTTCCTTCTGAGAAATATGCATTGTGTGCAGACATTTTACAGCTATCCCCTTTCCTTCAGTTTTTGTGCTAACATTCATATCTCTAAAACCAGCATTTCCTATATTGGAAAGCATAACCTAGGGTATAACACCTAACGCTTTAAACCTAAATGAAACAATATGGCACATATGATTTACTTCTGAGAACTAAGCACTGTGTGCAGAGATTTTGCAGCTATCTCCTTTCCTTAAGTTTCTGTGCTAACATTCCTGTCTCCAACACTAGCATTTCCTATTTAGGAAAGCGTGACTGAGGGTATAGCGCCTAACTCTTTAAACCTAAATGATACAACATGGCATATATGATTTCCTTCTGAGAACTAAGCATTGTGTGTAGAGATTTGGCAGCTATCGCCTTTCCTTCAGGTTTTGTGCTAACATTCGTATCTCTAAAACTAGCATTTCCTATTTAGGAAAGCGTGACTGAGGGTATAATGCCTATCTCTTTAAACTTAAATGAAACAACATGTCACATATGATTTCCTTCTGAGAACTAAGCATTGTGTGCAGAGATTTTGCAGCTATCTCCTTTCCTTTAGTTTTTGAGCTAACATTCGTATCTCTAAAACTAGCATTTCCTATAAAGGAAAGCATAACCGAGGTTATAACACCTAACGCTATAAAAGTAAATGAAACAATATGGCAGATATGATTTACTTCTGAGAACTAAGCATTGTGTGAGGAGATGTTGCAGCTATCTCCTTTCATTCAGTTTTTGTGCTAACATTCCTCTGTGTAAAACTAGCATTTCCTATATTGCAAAGCATAACTGTGGGTATATCACCTAACTCTTTAAACCGAAAGGAAACAACATGGCACATATGATTTCCTTCTGAGAACTAAGCATTTCGTGCAGAGATTTTGCAGCTATCTCCATTCCCTCAGTTTTTGTGCTAACATTCCTCTGTGTAAAACTAGCATTTCCTATATTGCGAAGCATAACCGAGAGTATAGCACCTAACTCTTTAAACTTAAATGAAATAACATGGCACATATGATTCTCTTCTGAGATCTAAGCATTGTGTGCAGAGATTTTGCAGCTATCCCCTTTCCTACAGTTTTTGTGCTAACATTCGTATCTCTAAAACTAGCATTTCCTATAAAGGAAAGCATAAACGAGGATATGACACCTAACGCTTTAAAGCTAAATGAAACAACATGGCACATATGATTTCCTTCTGAGAACTAAGCATTGTGTGCAGAGATTTTGCAGCTATCTCCTTTCCTTCAGTTTTTGTGCTAACATTCCTCTGTGTAAAACCAGCATTTCCTATATTGCAAAGCATAACCGAGGGTATAGCACCTAACTCTTTAAACTTAAATGAAACAACATGGCACATATGATTTTCTTCTGAGAACTAAGCATTGTGTGCAGAGATTTTGCAGCTATCCCCTTTCCTTCAGTTTTTGTGCTAGCATTCGTATGTCTAAAACTAGCTTTTACCTTATAGGAAAGCATAACGGAGGGTATAACACCTAACTCTTTAACCCTAAATGAAACAACAAGACACATATGATTTCCTTCTGACAACTAAGCATTGTGTGTAGATATTTTGCAGATATCTCCTTTCCTTCAGGTTTTGTGCTAACATTCGTATGTATAAAACTAGCATTTCCTATACAGGAAAGCATAACCGCGGGTATAGCACCTAACGGGTTTAACCTAAATGAAACAACATGGCACATATTATTTACTTCTGAGAAGTAAGCATTGTGTGCAGAGATTTTGCAGCTATCTCCTTTCCTTCAGTTTTTGTGCAAACAGTCCCACATCTAAAACTAGCATTTACACTATAGGAAAGCATAACCGAGGGTATAGCACCTAACTCTTTAAACCGAAATGAAACAACATGCCACATATGATTTACTTCTGAGAACTAAGTATTGTGTGCAGAGATTTTGAAGCTATCTCCTTTCCTTCAATTTTTGTGCTAACATTTCAGTATCTAAAACTAGCTTTTACCCTATAGGAAAGCATAAAATAGGGTATAGCACCTAACTCTTTAAACCTAAATAAAACAACATGGCACATATGATTTACTTCTGAGAACTAAGCACTGTGTGCAGAGATTTTGCAGCTATCTCCTTTCATTGAGTTTTTGTGCTAACATTCCTCTGTGTAAAACTAGCATTTCCTATATTGCAAAGCATAACCGAGGGTATAGCACCTAACTATTTAAACCTAAATGAAACAACATGGCACATATGATTTCCTTCTGAGAACTAAGCATTCTGTGCAGACATTTTGCAGCTATCCCCTTTCCTTCAGTTTTTGTGCTAACATTCGTATCTCTAAAACTACCATTTCCTATATTGGAAAGCTTAACCGAGGGTATAACACCTAACGCTTTAAACCTAAATGAAACAACATGGCACATATGATTTCCTTTTGATAACTAAGCATTGTTTGCAGAGATTTTGCAACTATATCCTTTCCTTAAATTTTTGTGCTAACATTCCTATCTCCAACACTAGCATTTCCTATATACGAAAGCATAACAGATGGTTTACCACCTAACTCTTTAAACCTAAATGAAACAACATGGCTCATATGATTTACTTCTGAGACCTAAGCATTGTGTGCAGAGATTTTGCAGCTATCTCCTCTCCTTCAGGTTTTGTGCTAACATTCCTATATCTAAAACTAGCATTTACACTATAGGAAAGCATAACCGAGGGTATAGCACCTAATTCTTTAAACCTAAATGAAACAACATGGCTCATAGTATTTACTTCTGAGAACTAAGCATTGTGTGCAGAGATTTTGCAGCTATCTCCTTTCCTTCAATTTTTGTGCTAACATTCCTCTGTGTAAAACTACCATTTCCTATATTACAAAGCTTAACCGAGTGTATAGCACCTAACTCTTTAAACTTAAATTAAACAACATGGCACATATGATTTTCTTCTGAGAACTAAGCATTGTGTGCAGAGATTTTGCAGCTATCCCCTTTCCTTCAGTTTTTGTGCTAACATTCCGATATCTAAAACTAGCATTTCCTATACAGGAAATCATAACCGAGGGTATAGCACCTAATGCTTTAAACCTAAATGAAACAACATGGCACATATTATTAACTTCTGAGAAGTAAGCATTGTGTGCTGACTTTTTGCAGATATCTCCTTTCCTTCAGTTTTTGGGATAACATTCGTATCTCTAAAACTATCATTTCCTATAAAGGAAAGCATAACCGAGGGTATAACACCTAACGCTTTAAAACTAAATGAAACAATATGGCACATATGATTTCCTTCTGACAACTAAGCATTGTGTGCAGACATTTTGCAGCTATCTCCTTTCCTTCAGGTTTGTGCTAACATTCGTATGTCTAAAACTAGCATTTCCTATACAGTAAAGCATAACCGAGGGTATAGCACCTAACGCTTTAAACCTAAATGAAACAACATGGCACATATTATTTACTTCTGAGAAGTAAGCATTGTGTGCAGAGATTTTGCAGCTATCTCCTTTCCTTCAGTTTTTGTGCAAACAGTCCTATATCTAAAAGGAGCATTTACACTATAGGAAAGCATAACCGAGGGTATAGCACCTAACTCTTAAAACCTCAAGGAAACAACATGGCTCATATGATTTACTTCTGAGAAGTAAGCATTCTGTGCAGAGATTTTGCAGCTATCTCCTTTCCTTCAGTTTTTCTGCTAACATTCCTATATCTAAAACTAGCATTTCCTACACAGGAAATCATAACTGAGGGTATAGCACCTAACGCTTTAAACCTAAATGAAACAACATGGCACATATTATTAACTTCTGAGAAGTAAGCATTGTGTGCTGACATTTTGCAGCTATCTCCTTTCCTTCAGTTTTTGTGATAACATTCGTATCTCTAAAAGTAGCATTTCCTATAAAGGAAAGCATAACCGAGGGTATAACACCTAACGCTTTAAAACTAAATGAAATATTATGGCACATATGATTTACTTCTGAGAACGAAGCATTGTGTGCAGAGATTTTGCAGCTATCTCCTTTCCTTCAGTTTTTGTGCTAACATTCCTAAGTCTAGCATTAGCATTTCCTATTTAGGAAAGCATAACCGATGGTATAGCACCTAACTCCTTAAACGTAAATGAAACAACATGGCACATATGATTTCCTACTGAGAACTAAGCATTGTCTGCAGAGATTTTGCAGCTATCTCCTTTCCTTCAGTTTTTGTGGTAACATTCCTATAGCTAAAACTAGCAATTACCTTATAGAAAAGCATTAAAGAGGGTATAGCACCTAACTCTTTAAACTTAAAAGAAACAACATGGTACATATGATTTCCTTCTGAGAACTAAGCATTGAGCGCAGAGATTTTGCAGCTATCTCCTTTCTTAAGTTTTTGTGCTAACATTCCTATCTCCAACGCAAGCATTTCCTATTTATTAAAGCGTGACCGAGGGTATAGCGCCTAACTCTTTAAACCTAAATGAAACAACATGGCACATATAATTTCCTTCTGAGAACTAAGCATTGTGTGCAGAGATTTTGCAGCTATCTCTTTTCCTTCAGTTTTTGTGCTAAAATTCATATCTCTAAAAATAGCATTTCCTATTTAGGAAAGCGTGACCGTGGGTATAGCGCCTAACTCTTTAAACCTAAGTGATACAACATGGCACATATGATTTCCTCCTGAGAACTAAGCATTCTGTGCAGAGATTTGGCAGCTATCGCCTTTCCTTCAGTTTTTGTGCTAACATTCCTCTGTGTAAAACTAGCATTACCTATATAGGAAAACATAACCGAGGGTATAGAACCTAACTCTTTAAACCTAAACGAAACAACATGGCACATATGATTTCCTTCTGAGAACAAAGCATTGTGTGCAGAGATTTTGCAGCTATCTCCTTTCCTTCAGTTTTTGTACTAACATTCCTATACCTAAAACTAGAATTTTCCCTATAGGAAAGCATAAAAGAGGGTATAGCACCTAACTCTTTAAACCTAAATGAAACAACATGGTACATATGATTTACTTCTGAGAAGTAAGCATTGTGTTCAGAGATTTTGCAGCTATCTCCTTTCCTTCAGTTTTTGTGCTAACATTCCTAACTCTAACGTTAGCATTTCCTATATAGGAAAGCATAACCGAGGGTATACCACCTAACGCTTTAAGCCTAAATGAAAAACATGGCTCATATGATTTACTTCTGAGAACTTAGCATTGTGTGCAGAGATTCTGCAGCTATCTCCTTTCTTTCAGGTTTTGTGCCAACATTCCTATGGGTAAAACTAGCATTTCCAATATTGCAAAGCATAACCGATGGTATAGAACTTAACTCTTCAAACCTAAATGAAACAACATGGCACATATGATTTCCTTCTGAAACTAAGAATTGTGTGCAGAGATTTTGCACCTATCTCCTTTCCTTCAGTTTTTGTGCTAAAATTCCTATATCTAAAACTAGCATTTACCTTATAGGAAAGCATAAAAGAGGGTATAGCACCTAACTATTTAAACTTAAATGAAACAACATGGGACATATGATTTCCTTCTGAGAACTAAGCATTGTGTGCAGACATTTTGCAGCTATCCACTTTCCTTCAGTTTTTGTGCTAACATTCGTATCTCTAAAACTAGAATTTCCTATATTGGAAAGCATAACCGAGGGTATAACACCTAACGCTTTAAACCTAAATGAAACAACATGGCACATATGATTTACTTCTGGGAACTAAGCATTGTGTACAGAGATTTTGCAGCTATTTCCTTTCCTTAAGTTTTTCTGCTAACAATCCTCTTTGTAAAACTAGCATTTACTATATTGCAAAGCATAACCGAGGGTATAGCACCCAACTCTTTAAACCGAAATGAAACAACATGGCACATATGATTTACTTCTGAGAATTAAGCATTGAGTGCAGAGATTTTGCAGCTATCTCCTTTCCTTCAGGTTTTGTGCTAACATTCCTATATCTACAACTAGCAGTTATATTATAGGAAAGCATAACCGAGGGTTACCACCTAACTCTTTAAACCTAAATGAAACAACATGGCACATATGATTTCCTTCTGAGAACTAAGCATTGTGTGCAGAGATTTTGCAGCTATCTCCTTTCCTTCAGGTTTTGTGATAACATTCCTATATCTAAAACTACCATTTACCTCATAGGAAAGCATAAGAGAGGGTATAGCACCTAACTCTTTAAACTTAAATGAAACAACATGGCACATATGATTTCCTTCTGAGATCTAATAATTGTGTGCAGACATTTTGGAGCTATCCCCTTTCCTTCCGTTTTTTTGCTAACATTCGTATCTCTAAAACTAGCATTTCCTATATTGGAATGCATAACCGAGGGTATAACACATAACTCTTTAACCCTAAATGAAACAACATTGCACATATGATTTCCTTCTGAGAACTAAGCATTGTGTGCACAGATTTTGCAGCTATCTCCTTTCCTTCAGTTTTTGTGCTAACATTCGTATGTCTAAAACTAGCATTTCCAATATAGGAAAGCCTAACCGACGGTATAGCACCTAAAATTTAAACCTAAATGAAAAAACATGGCACATATGATTTCTTTCTGAAAACTAAGCATTGTTTGCAGAGATTTTGCAGTTATCTCCTTTTATTCAGTTTTTGTGCTAACATTCCTCTGTGTAAAACTAGCATTTCCTATATTGCAAAGAATAACCGAGGGTATAGCACCTAACTCTTTAAACCTAAATGAAACAACATGGCACATATGATTTCCTTCTGAGAACTAAGCATTGTGTGCAGAGATTTTGCAGCTATCTCCTTTCCTTCAGTTTTTGTGATTACATTCCTATATCTAAAACTAGCATTTAATTTATAAGAAAGCATAAAAGAGGCTATAGCACCTAACTCTTTAAACCTAAATGAAACAACATGGCACATATGATTTTCTTCTGAGAACTAAGTATTCTGTGCAGAGATTCTGAAGCTATCTAGTTTCTTTCAGGTTTTGTGCCAACATTCCTATGGGTAAAACTAGCATTTCCAATATTGCAAAGCATAACCGATGGTATAGAACTTAACTGTTTAAACCTAAATGAAACAACATGGCACATATGATTTCCTTCTGAAACTAAGCATTGTGTTCAGAGATTTTGCAGCTATCTCCTTTCCTTCAGTTTTTGTGCTAAAATTCCTATATCTAAAACTAGCATTTCCCTTATAGGAAAGCATAAAAGAGGGTATAGCACCTAACTATTTAAACTTAAATGAAACAACATGGGACATATGATTTCCTTCTGAGAACTAAGCATTGTGTGCAGACATTTTGCAGCTATCCACTTTCCTTCAGTTTTTGTGCTAACATTCGTATCTCTAAAACTAGAATTTCCTATATTGGAAAGCATAACCGAGGGTATAACACCTAACGCTTTAAACCTAAATGAAACAACATGGCACATATGATTTACTTCTGAGAACTAAGCATTGTGTACAGAGATTTTGCAGCTATTTCCTTTCCTTAAGTTTTTCTGCTAACAATCCTCTTTGTAAAACTAGCATTTACTATATTGCAAAGCATAACCGAGGGTATAGCACCCAACTCTTTAAACCGAAATGAAACAACATGGCACATATGATTTACTTCTGAGAACTAAGCATTGTGTGCACAGATTTTGCAGCTATCTCCTTTCCTTCAGTTTTTGTGCTAACATTCGTATGTCTAAAACTAGCATTTCCAATATAGGAAAGCCTAACCGACGGTATAGCACCTAATACTTTAAACCTAAATGATACAACATGGCACATATGATTTCTTTCTGAAAACTAAGCATTGTTTGCAGAGATTTTGCAGTTATCTCCTTTTATTCAGTTTTTGTGCTATCATTCCTCTGTGTAAAACTAGCATTTCCTATATTGCAAAGAATAACCGAGGGTATAGCACCTAACTCTTTAAACCTAAATGAAACAACATGGCACATATGATTTCCTTCTGAGAACTAAGCATTGTGTGCAGAGATTTTGCAGCTATCTCCTTTCCTTCAGTTTTTGTGATTACATTCCTATATCTAAAACTAGCATTTACTTTATAAGAAAGCATAAAAGAGGCTATAGCACCTAACTCTTTAAACCTAAATGAAACAACATGGCACATATGATTTCTTTCTGAGAACTAAGTATTGTGTGCAGAGATTCTGCAGCTATCTAGTTTCTTTCAGGTTTTGTGCCAACATTCCTATGGGTAAAACTAGCATTTCCAATATTGCAAAGCATAACCGATGGTATAGAACTTAACTCTTTAAACCTAAATGAAACAACATGGCACATATGATTTCCTTCTGAAACTAAGAATTGTGTGCAGAGATTTTGCAGCTATCTCCTTTCCTTCAGTTTTTGTGCTAAAATTCCTATATCTAAAACTATCATTTACCTTATAGGAAAGCATAAAAGAGAGTATAGCACCTAACTATTTAAACTTAAATGAAACAACATGGGACATATGATTTCCTTCTGAGAACTAAGCATTGTATGCAGACATTTTGCAGCTATCCACTTTCCTTCAGTTTTTGTGCTAACATTCGTATCTCTAAAACTAGCATTTCCTATATTGGAAAGCATAACCGAGGGTATAACACCTAACGCTTTAAACCTAAATGAAACAACATGGCACATATGATTTACTTCTGAGAACTAAGCATTGTGTGCAGAGATTTTGCAGTTATTTCCTTTCCTTAAGTTTTTCTGCTAACAATCCTCTTTGTAAAACTAGCATTTACTATATTGCAAAGCATAACCGAGGGTATAGCACCCAACTCTTTAAACCGAAATGAAACAACATGGCACATATGATTTACTTCTGAGAATTAAGCATTGAGTGCAGAGATTTTGCAGCTCTCTCCTTTCCTTCAGGTTTTGTGCTAACATTTTTATATCTACAACTAGCAGTTATATTATAGGAAAGCATAACCGAGGGTATAGCACCTAACTCTTTAAACCTAAATGAAACAACATGGCACATATTATTTCCTTCTGAGAACAAAGCATTGTTTGCAGATATTTTGCAGCTATCTACTTTCCTTCAGTTTTTGTGATAACATTCCCATATCTAAAACTAGCATTTACCTTATAGGAAAGCATAAAAGAGGGTATAGTGCCTAACTCTTTAAACTTAAATGAAACAACATGGCACATATGATTTCCTTCTGAGAACTAAGCATTGTGTGCAGACATTTTGCAGCTATCCACTTTCCTTCAGTTTTTGTGCTAACATTCGTATCTCTAAACCTAGAATTTCCTATATTGGAAAGCATAACCGAGGGTATAACAATTAACGCTTTAAACCTAAATGAAACAACATGGCACATATGATTTACTTCAGAGAACTAAGTATTGTGTGCAGAGATTTTGCAGCTATCTCCTTTCCTTCAGTTTTTGTGCTAACATTCGTATGTCTAAAACTAGCATTTCCTATATAGGAAAGCATAAAAGAGGGTATAGCACCTAACGCTTTAAACCTAAATGAAACAACATGGCACATATTATTTACATCTGAGAACTAAGCATTGTGTGCAGAGATTTGGCAGCTATCTCCTTTCCTTCAGGTTTTGTGCTAACATTCGTATCTCTAAAACTAGCATTTCCTATATTGGAAAGCATAACCGAGGGTATAACACCTAACTCTTTAAACCGAAATTATAGAACATGGCACATATTAATTACTTCTGAGAACTAATCATTGTGTGCAGAGATTTGGCAGCTATCACCTTTCCTTCAGGTTTTGTGCTAACATTCGTATCTCTAAAACTAGCATTTCCTACTTTGGAAAGCATAACCGAGGGTATAGCACCTAACTTTTTAAACCTTAATGAAACAACATGCACATATGATTTCCTTCTGAAATCTAAGCACTGTGTGCTGAGATTTTCCAGATATGTCCTTTCCTTCAGTTTTTGTGCTAACATTCGTATGTCTCAAACTAGCATTTCCTATATATGAAAGCATAACCGAGGGTATAGCACCTAACTCTTTAAACCTAAATGAAACAACATGACACACATGATTTACTTCTGAGAAGTAAGCATTGTGTGCAGAGATTTTGCAGCTATCTCCTTTCCTTCAGTTTTTGGGCTAACATTCCTGTATCTAAAACTAGCATTTACCCTATAGGAAAGCATATAAGAGGGTATAGCACCTAACTCTTTAAACCTAAATGAAACAACATGGCACATATGATTTACTTCTGAGAAGTAAGCATTGTGTCCAGAGATTTTGCAGCTATCTCCTTTCCTTCAGTTTTTGTGCTTACATCCCTAACTCTAACATTAGCATGTCCTATATAGGAAAGCATAATCGAGGGTATAGCACCTAACGCTTTAAACGTAAATGAAACAACATGGCTCATATGATTTACTTCTGAGAACTAAGCATTGTGTGCAAAGATTTTGCAACTATCTCTTTTTGTTCATTTTTTGTGCTAACATTCGTAGGTGTAAAAATCGCATTTCCTATATTGCAAAGCATAACAGAGGGTATAGAACCTAACTCTTTAAACCTAAATGAAATAACATGGCACATATGATTTACTCCTGAGAACTAAGCATTGTGTGCAGAGATTTTGCAGCTATCTCCTTTCCTTCATTTTTTTGCTAACATTCCTGTATCTAAAACTAGCATTTACCCTATAGGAAAGCATAAAAGAGGGTATAGCACCTAACTCTTTAAACCTAAATGAAACAACATGGCAGATATGATTTACTTCTGAGTACTAAGCATAGTGTGCAGAGATTTTGCAGCTATCTCCTTTCCTTAAGTTTTTGTGCTAACATTCCTATCTCCAACACTAGCATTTCCTATATATGAAAGCATAACCGAGGGTTTCCCACTTAACTTTTTAAACCTAAATGAAACAACATGGCTCATATGATTTACTTCTGAGAACTATGCATTGTGTGCAGAGATTTTGCAGGTATTACCTTTCCTTAAGTTTTTGTGCTAACATTCCTATACCTAAAACTAGCATTTACACTATAGGAAAGCATAACACAGGGTATAGCACCTAACTCTTTAAACCTAAATGAAACAACATGGCACATATGATTTCCTTCTGAGAACTAAGCATTGCGTGCAGAGATTTTGAAGCTATCTCCTTTCCTTCAGTTTTGTACTAACATTCCTATATCTGAAAGTAGCATTTTCCCTATAGGAAAGCGTAAAAAAGGGTATAGCACCTAACTCTTTAAACCTAAATGAAACAACATGCACATATGATTTCCTTCTGAGAACTAAGCATTGCGTACAGAGATTTTGCAGCTATCTCCTTTCCTTCAGTTTTTGTGCTAACATTCGTATGTCAAAAACTAGCATTTCCTATATAGGAAAGCAAATCCGAGGGTATAGCACCTAACGCTTTAAACCTAAATGAAACAACATGGCACATATGATTTACTTCTTAGATCTAAGCATTGTGTGCAGAGATTTTGCAGCTATCTCCTTTCCTTCAGTTTTAGTGCTAACATTCCTGTATCTAAAACTAGCATTTACCCTATAGGAAAGCATAAAAGAGGGTATAGCACCTAACTCTTTAAACCTAAATGAAACAACATGAAACATATGATTTACTTCTGAGAAGTAAGCATTGTGTCCAGAGGTTTTGCAGCTATCTCCTTTCCTTCAGTTTTTGTGCTAACATCCCTAACTCTAACATTAGCATTTCCTATATAGGAAAGCATAACCGAGGGTATAGCACCTAACGCTTTAAACGTAAATGAAACAACATGGCACATATGATTTACTTCTGGGAAGTAAGCATTGTGTGCAGAGATCTTGCAGCTGTCTCCTTTCCTTCAGTTTTTGTGCTAACATTCGTATGTCTAAAACTAGCATTTCCTATATAGGAAAGCAAAACCGAGGGTTTAGCACCTAAAGCTTTAAACGTAAATGAAACAACATGGAACATATGATTTACTTCTGAGAACTAAGCATTGTGTGCAGAGATTTTGCAGCTATCTCCTTTCATGCAGTTTTTGTGCTAACATTCCTCTGTGTAAAACTAGCATTTCCTATATTGCAAAGCATAACCGAGGGCATAGCCCCTAACTCTTTAAACCGAAAGGAAACAACATGGCACATATGATTTCCTTCTGAGAACTAAGCTTTCCGTGCAGAGATTTTGCAGCTATCTCCTTTCCTTCAGTTTTTGTGCTAACATTCCTCTGTGTGAAACTACCATTTCCTATATTGCAAAGCATAACCGAGGGTATAGCACCTAACTCTTTAAACTTAAACGAAACAACATGGCATATATGATTTTCTTCTGAGAACTAAGCATTGTGTGCAGAGATTTTGCAGCTATCCCCTTTCCTTCAGTTTTTGTGCCAACATTCGTATCTCTAAAACTAGCATTTACCTTATAGGAAAGCATAACGGAGGGTATAACACCTAACTCTTTAACCCTAAATGAAACAACATGGCACATATGATTTCCTTCTGAGAACTAAGCATTGTGTGCAGAGATTTTGCAGCTATCTCCTTTCCTTCAGTTTTTGTGTAAACAGTCCTATATCTAAAACTAGCATTTACACTATAGGAAAGCCTAACCGAGGGTATAGCACCTAACTCTTTAAACCTGAATGAAACAACATGGCACATATTATTAACTTCTGAGAAGTAAGCATTGTGTGCTGACATTTTGCAGCTATCTCCTTTCCTTCAGTTTTTGTGATAACATTCGTATCTCTATAACTAGCATTTCCTATATAGGAAAGCATACCCGAGGGTATAACACCTAACGCTTTAAACCAAAATGAAACAATATGTCACATATGATGTATTCGGAGAACTAAGCATTGTGTGCAGAGATTCTGTAGCTATCTCCTTTCCTTAAGTTTTTGGGCTAACATTCCTCTGTGAAAACTAACTTTTCCTATATGGCAAACCATAACCGAGGGTATAGCATCTAACTCTTTAAACCTAAATGAAACAACATGGCACATATGATTTACTTTTGAGAATTAAGCATTGTGTGCAGAGATTCTGCAGCTATCTCCTTTCTTTCAGTTTTTGTGCTAACATTCGTATGTCTAAAACTAGCATTTCCTATATAGGAAAGCAAAACAGAGCGTATACCACCTAACGTTTTAAACCTAAATGAAACAACATGGCACATATGATTTACGTCTGAGAACTAAGCATTGTGTGCAGAGATTTTGCAGCTATCTCCTTTCCTTCAGTTTTTGTCTAACATTCGTATCTCTAAAACTAGCATTTCCTATTTAGGAAAGCGTGACCGAGGGTATAGCGCCAAACTCTTTAAACCTAAATGAAACCACATGCACATATGATTTCCTTCTGAGAACTAAGCATTGTGTGCAGAGATTTGCAGCTATCTCCTTTCCTTCAGTTTTTGTGCTAACATTCCTATCTCCAACACTAGCATTTCCTATATACGAAAGCCTAACCGAGGGTTTACCACCTAACTGTTTAAACCTAAATGAAACAACATGTCTCATATGATTTCCTTCTGAGAACTAAGCATTGCGTGCAGAGATTTTGCAGCTATCTCCTTTCTTTTAGGTTTTGTGCTAACATTCGTATCTCTAAAACTCGCATTTCCTATATAGGAAAGCATAACCGAGGGTAGAGCACCTAACTCCTTAAACCTAAATGAAACAACATGGCACATATGATTTACTGCAGAGAACGAAGTATTGTGTGCAGAGATTTTGCAGCTATCTCCTTTCCTTCAATTTTTGTGCTAACATTCCTGTCTCTATCATGTCCTATATTGGAAAGCATAACCGAGGGTATAACACCTAACGCTTTAAATTTAAATGAAACAACAAGGCACATATGATTTACTTCTGAGAACTAAGCATTGTGTGCAGAGATTTTGCAGCTATATCCTTTCCTTAAATATTTCTGCTAACATTGCTATCTCCAACACTAGCATTTCCTATATACGAAAGCATAACCGAAGGTATAGCACCTAACTCTTTAAACCTAAATGAAACAATATGGCTTATATGAATTACTTCTGAGAACTAAGCATTGTGTGCAGAGATTTTGCAGCTATCTCCTTTCCTTCAGTTTTTGTGCTAACATTCCTATGTCTACAACTAGCATTTCCTATATTGCAAAATATAACTGAGGGTATAGAACCTAACTCTTTAAACCTAAAAGAAACAACATGGCACATATGATTTACTTCTGAGAACTAAGCATTGTGTGCAGAGCTTTTGCAGCTATCTCCATTCCTTCAGTTTTTGTGCTAACATTCCTAAATCAAAAACTAGCATTTAACTTATAGAAAAGCATAAAAGAGGGTATAGCACCTAACTCTTTAAACTTAAATGAAACAACATGGCACATATGACTTACTTCTGAGAACTAAGCATTGTGTGCAGAGATTTTGCAGCTATCTCCTTTCCTTCAGTTTTTGTGCTAACATTCGTATCTCTAAAACTAGCCTTTCCTATACAGGAAAGCATAACCGAGGTTATAACTCCTAACGCTTTAAACCTAAATGAAACAACATGGCACATATGATTTACTTCTGAGAACTAAGCATTGTGTGCAGAGATTTTGCAGCTATCTCCTTTCCTTCAGTTTTTGTGCTAACATTCCTATCTCTAACACTAGCATTTCCTATATACGAAAGCGTAACCGAGGATACAGCACCTAACTCTTTTAACATAAATGAAACAACATGGCTCATATGAATTCCTTCTGAGAGCTAAGCAGTGTTGGCAGAGATTTTGCAGCTATCTCCTTTCCTTCAGTTTTTGTGCCAGCATTCCTGTCTCTAACACTAGCATTTCCTATATAAGAAAGCATAACCGAAGGTATAGCACCTAACTCTTAAAACCTAAATGAAAGAATATGGCTCATATGATTTACTTCTGAGAACTAAGCATTGTGTGCAGAGATTTTGCAGCTATCTCCTTTCCTTCAGTTTTTGTGCTAACATTCCTATGTCTAAAACTAGCATTTCCTATATTGAAAATATAACTGAGGGTATAGAACCTAACTCTTTAAACATAAATGAAACAACATGGCTCATATGAATTCCTTCTGAGAGCTAAGCAGTGTTGGCAGAGATTTTGCAGCTATCTCCTTTCCTTCAGTTTTTGTGCTAACATTCATATGTCTAAAACTTGCATTTCCTATATAGGAAAGCATAACCGAGGGTATAGCACCTAACGCTTTAAACCTAAATGAAACAACATGGCACATATGATTTACTTTTGAGAACTAAGCATTGTGTGCAGAGATTTTGCAGCTATCTCCATTCCTTCAGTTTTTGTGCTAACATTCCTGTATCTAAAACTAGCTTTTACCCTATAGGAAAGTATAAAAGAGCGTATAGCACCTAACTCTTTAAACCTAAATGAAACAACATGGCACATATGATTTACTTCTGAGAACTAAGCATTGTGTGCAGAGATTTTGCTGCTATCTCCTTTCATTCAGTTTTTGTGCTAACATTCCTGTCTCTAACACTAGCATTTCCTATATAAGAAAGCATAACCGAAGGTATAGCACCTAACTCTTAAAACCTAAATGAAAGAATATGGCTCATATGATTTACTTCTGAGAACTAAGCATTGTGTGCAGAGATTTTGCAGCTATCTCCTTTCCTTCAGTTTTTGTGCTAACATTCCTATGTCTAAAACTAGCATTTCCTATATTGAAAATATAACTGAGGGTATAGAACCTAACTCTTTAAACCTAAATGAAACAACATGGCACATTTGATATTCTTCTGAGAACTAAGCATTGTGTGCAGAGATTTTGCAGCTATCTCCTTTCCTTCAGTTTTTGTGCTAACATTCGTATGTCTAAAACTAGCATTTCCTATATAGGAAAGCATAACCGAGGGTATAGCACCTAACTCTTTAAACCTAAATGAGACAACATGGCACATATGATTTACTTTTGAGAACTAAGCATTCTGTGCAGAGATTTTGGAGCTATCTCCATTCCTTCAGTTTTTGTGCTAACATTCCTGTATCTAAAACTAGCTTTTACCCTATAGGAATGTATAAAAGAGGGTATAGCACCTAACTCTTTAAACCTAAATGAAACAACATGGCACATATGATTTACTTCTGAGAACTAAGCATTGTGTGCAGAGATTTTGCTGCTATCTCCCTTCATTCAGTTTTTGTGCTAACATTTCTCTGTGTAAAATTAGCATTTCCTATATTGCAAAGCATAACCTAGGGTATAGCACCTAACTCTTTAAACCTAAATGAAACAACATGGCACATATGATTTACTTCTGAGAACTAAGCATTGTGTGCAGAGATTTTGCAACTATCTCCTTTCCTTCAGTTTTTGTGATAACATTCCTATATCTAAAACTAGCATTTACCTTATAGGAAACCATAAAAGAGGGTATAGCACCTAACTCTTTAAACTTAAATGAAACAACATGGGACATATGATTTCCTTCTGAGAACTAAGCATTGTGTTCAGACATTTTGCAGCTAACCCCTTTCCTTCAGTTTTTGTGCTAACATTCGTATCTCCAAAACTGGCATTTCCTATATTGGAAAGCATAACCGAGGGTATAACACCTAACTCTTTAAACCTAAATGAAACAACATGGCACATATGGTTTACTTCTGGGAACTAAGCATTGTGTGCAGAGATTTTGCAGCTATCTCCTTTCCTTAAGTTTTTGTGCTAACATTCCTATCTCCAACACTAGCATTTCCTATATATGAAAGCATAACCGAGGGTTTACCACTTAACTGTTTAAACCTAAATGAAACAACATGGCTCATATGATTTACTTCTGAGAACTAAGCATTGTGTGCAGAGATTTGGCAGCTATCTCCTTTCCTTCAGGTTTTGTGCTAACATTCGTATCTCTAAAACTAGCATTTCCAATTTGGGAAAGCGTGACCGTGGGTATAGCACCTAACTCTTTACACCTAAATGAAACTACATGCACATATGGTTTCTTTCTGAGAACTAAGCATTGTGTGCAGAGATTTTGCAGCTATCTCCTTTCCTTCAGTTTTTGTGCTAACATTCCTGTATCTAAAACTAGCTTTTACCCTATAGGAAAGCATAAAAGAGGGTATAGCACCTAACTCTTTAAACCTAAATGAAACAACATGGCACATATAATTTACGTCTGAGAACTAAGCATTGTGTGCAGAGATTTTGCAGCTATCTCCTTTCATTCAGTTTTTGTGGTAACATTCCTCTGTGTAAAACTAGCATTTCCTATATTGCAAAGCATAACCGAGGGTATAGCACCTAACTTTTTAAACCTAAATGAAACAACATGGCACATATGATTTCCTTCTGAGAACTAAGCATTGTGTGCAGACATTTTGCAGCTATCCCCTTTCCTTCAGTTTTTGTGCTAACATTCGTATCTCTAAAACTATCATGTCCTATATTGGAAAGCATAAGGGAGGGTATAACACCTAACGCTTTAAATTTAAATGAAACAACAAGGCACATATGATTTACTTCTGAGAACTAAGCATTGTGTGCAGAGATTTTGCAGCTATATCCTTTCCTTAAATTTTTCTGCTAACATTGCTATCTCCAACACTAGCATTTCCTATATACGAAAGCATAACCAAGGGTTTACCACCAAACTCTTTAAACCTAAATGAAACAACATGGCTCATATGATTTACTTCTGAGAACTAAGCATTGTGTGCAGAGATTTTGCAGCTATCTCCTTTCCTTCAGGTTTTGTGCTAACATTCGTATCTCTAAAACTAGCATTTCCTATTTAGGAATGCATAACCGAGGGCATAGCACCTAACTCTTTAAACCTAAATGAAACAATATGGCACATATGATTTTCTTCTCAGAACTAAGTATTGTGTGCAGAGATTTTGCAGCTATCTCCTTTCCTTCAGTTTTTGTGCTAACATTCCTATGTCTACAACTAGCATTTCCTATATTGCAAAATATAACTGAGGGTATAGGACCTAACTATTTAAACCTAAAAGAAACAACATGGCACATATGATTTACTTCTGAGAACTAATCATTGTGTGCAGAGCTTTTGCAGCTATCTCCTTTCCTTCAGTTTTTGTGCTAACATTCCTAAATCTAAAACTACCATTTAACTTATAGAAAAGCATAAAAGAGGTTATAGCACCTAACTCTTTAAACTTAAATGAAACAACATGGCACATATGACTTACTTCTGAGAACTAAGCATTGTGTGCAGAGATTTTGCAGCTATCTTCTTTCCTTCAGTTTTTGTGCTAACATTCGTATCTCTAAAACTAGCATTTCCTATATAGGAAAGCATAACCGAGGGTATAACTCCTAACGCTTTAAACCTAAATGAAATAACATGGCACATATGATTTACTTCTGAGAACTAAGCATTGTGTGCAGAGATTTTGCAGCTATCTCCTTTCCTTCAGTTTTTGTGCTAACATTCCTATCTCTAACACTAGCATTTCCTATATACGAAAGCGTAACCTGGATTCAGCACCTAACTCTTTAAACATAAATGAAACAACATGGCTCATATGAATTCCTTCTGAGAGCTAAGCAGTGTTGGCAGAGATTTTGCAGCTATCTCCTTTCCTTCAGTTTTTGTGCTAACATTTCTCTCTCTAACACTAGCATTTCCTATATAGGAAAGCATAACCCAGGGTATAGCACATAACGCCTTAAACCTACATGAAACAACATGGCACATATTATTTACTTCTGAGAACTAAGCACGGTGTCCAGAGATTTTGCAGCTATCTCCTTTCCTTCAGTTTTTGTGCTGACATTCCTATATCTAAAACTAGCATTTACACTATAGGAAAGCATAACCGAGGGTATAGCACCTAACTCTTTAAACCTAAATGAAACAACATTGCCCATATGATTTACTGAAGAGAACGAAGCATTGTGTGCAGAGATTTTGCATCTATCTCCTTTTCTTCAGTTTTTGTGCTAACATTCCTCTATCTAACACTACCATTTCTTATATTAGAAAGCATAACCGAGGGTATAGCAACTAACTCTTTAAACCTAATTGAAACAACATGACTCATATGATTTACTTCTGAAAACTTAGCTTTGTGTGCAGAGATTTTCCAGCTATCTCCTTTCCTTCAGTTTTTGTGCTAACATTCCTATATCTAAAACTATCATTTAACCTATAAGAAAGCATAAAAGAGGGTATAGCACCTAACTATTTAAACCTAAATGGAACAACATGGCACATATGATTTCCTTCTGAGAACAAAGCATTGTGTGCAGAGATTTTGCAGCTATCTCCTTTCCTTCAGTTTTTGTGCTAACATTCCTATATCTAAAACTAGCTTTTAACCTATAGGAAAGAATAAAAGAGGGTATAGAACCTAACTCTTTTAACCTAAATGAAACAACATGGCATATATGATTTCCTTCTGAGTAGTAAGCATTGCGTGCAGAGATTTTGCCGCTATTTCCTTTCCTTCAGTTTTTGTGCTAACATTCCTATTTCTAAAACTAGCCTTTCCCATATAGGAAAGCATAACCGAAGGAATAGCACCTAACTCTTTAAACCTAAATGAAACAACATGGCACATATGATATACTTCTGAGAACTAAGCATTGTGTGCAGAGATTTTGCAGCTATCTCCTTTCCTTCAGTTTTTGTGCTACCATTCCTATCTCTAACACTAGCATTTCCTATGTAGGAAAGCATATCACTGGGTATAGCACATAACGCTTTAAACCTAAATGAAACAACATGGCACATAGTATTTACTTCTGAAAAATAAGCACGGTGTCCAGATATTTTGCAGCTATTTCCTTTCCTTCAGTTTTTGCACTAATATTCCTATATCTTAAACTAGCATTTACACTATACGAAAGCATAACCGAGTGTATAGCACCTAACTCTTTAAACCTAAATGAAACAACATTGCACATATGATTTACTGCAGAGAACGAAGCATTGTGTGCAGAGATTTTGCAGCTATCTCCTTTCCTTCAGTTTTTGTGCTAACATTCCTGTCTCTAACACTAGAATTTCCTATATACGAAAGCATAACCGAAGGTATAGCACGTAACTCTTTAAACCTAAATGAAACAATATGGCTTATATGATTTACTTCTGAGAACTAAGCATTGTGTGCAGAGATTTTGCAGCTATCTCCTTTCCTTCAGTTTTTGTGCTAACATTCCTATGTCTAAAACTAGCATTTCCTATATTGCAAAATATAACTGAGGGTATAGAACCTAACTCTTTAAACCTAAAAGAAACAACATGGCACATATGATTTACTTCTGAGAACTAAGCATTGTGTGCAGAGCTTTTGCAGCTATCTCCTTTCCTTCAGTTTTTGTGCTAACATTCCTAAATCTAAAACTAGCATTTAACTTATAGAAAAGCATAAAAGAGGGTATAGCACCTAACTCTTTAAACTTAAATGAAACAACATGGCACATATGACTTACTTCTGAGAAATAAGCATTGTGTGCAGAGATTTTGCAGCTACCTCCTTTCCTTCAGTTTTTGTGCTAACATTCGTATCTCTAAAACTAGCATTTCCTATAAAGGAAAGCATAACCGAGGGTATAACTCCTAACGCTTTAAACGTAAATGAAACAACATGGCACATATGATTTACTTGTGAGTACTAAGCATTGTGTGCAGAGATTTTGCAGCTATCTCCTTTCCTTCAGTTTTTGTGCTAACATTCCTATATCTAAAACTAGCATTTACACTATAGGAAAGCATAACAGAGGGTATAGCACCTAACTCTTTAAACCTAAATGAAACAACATGTCACATATGATTTACTTCTGAGAACAAAGCATTGTGTGCAGAGTTTTTGTAGCTATCTCCTTTCCTTCAGTTTTTGTGCTAACATTCCTAACTCTAACACCAGCATTTCCTATATACGAAAGCGTAACCAAGGATATAGCACCTACCGCTTTAAACCTAAATGAAACAACATGGCTCATATTAATTCCATCTGAGAGCTAAGCAGTGTTGGCAGAGATTATGCAGCTATCTCTTTTCCTTCAGTTTTTGTCCTAACATTCGTATCTCTAACACTAGCATTTCCTATATAGGAAAGCATAACCCAAGGGTATAGCACATAACTCTTTAAACCTAAATGAAACAACATGGCACATATGATTTCCTTCTGAGAACTAAGCACGTTGTCCAGAGATTTTGCAGCTATCTCCTTTCCTTCAGTTTTTGTGCTAACATTCCTATATCTAAAACTAGCATTTACACTATAGGAAAGCATAACCGAGGGTATAGCACCTAACTCTTTAAACCTAAATGAAACAACATTGCACATATGATTTACTGCAGAGAACTAAGCATTGTGTGCAGAGATTTTGCAACTATCTCCTTTCCTTCAGTTTTTGTGCTAACATTCCTGTCTCTAACACTAGCATTTCCTAAATACGACGGCATAACCGAGGGTATACCACCTAACTCTTTAAACCTAAATGAAACAATATGGCTCATATGATTTACTTCTGAGAACTATGCATTGTGTGCAGAGAATTTGTAGCTATCTCCTTTACTTCAGTTTTTGTGCTAACATTCCTATGTCTGAAACTAGCTTTTCCTATATTGCAAAGCATAACCGAGGGTATAGTACCTAACTCTTTAAACCTAAATGAAACTACATGGCACATATGATTTACTTCTGAGAACTAAGGATTATGTGCAGAGATTTTACACCTATCTCCTTTCCTTCAGTTTTTGTGCTAACATTCCTATATCTAAAACTAGCATTTACCTTATAGGAAAGCAGAAAAGAGGGTAAAGCACCTAGCTCTTTAAACTTAAATGAAACAACATGGCACATATGATTTACTTCTGAGAACTAAGCATTGTGTGCAGACATTTTCCAGCTATCTCTTTCCTTCAGTTTTTGTGCTAACATTCGTATCTCTAAAACTAGACTTTCCTATATAGGAAACCATAAACGAGGGTATAACACCTAATGCTTTAAATGTAAATGAAACAATATGGCACATATGATTTACTTCTGAGGATTAAGCATTGTATGCAAGAGATTTTTCAGGTATCTCCTTTCCTTAAGTTTTTGTGCTAGCAGTACTATGTCTAACACTAGCATTTCCTATATACGAAAGCATACCCGAGGGTATAGCACCTAACACTTTAAACCTAAATGAAACAACAAGTCTCATATGATTTCCTTCTGAGAGATAAGCATTGTTTGTAGAGGTTTTGGAGCTATCTCCTTTTTTTCAGTTTTTGTGCTAACATTCCTATCTCTAAAACTTGCATTTCCTATATTGGAAACCATAACCGAGGGTATAGCAGCTAACTCTTTAAACCTAAATGAAACAACATGGCACATATGATTTTCTTCTCAGAACTAAGCATTGTGTGCAGAGATTTTGCAGCTATCTCCTTTCCTTCAGTTTTTGTGCTGACATTCCTATGTCTAAAACTAGCATTTACTCTATAGGAAAGCATAACCGAGGGTATAGCATCTAACTCTTTAAACCTAAATGAAACAACATGACACATATGATTTCTGTTTGAGAACTAAACATTGTTTTCAGAGATTTTGCAGCGATCTCCTTTCCTTCAGTTTTTGTGCTAACATTCCTATATCTAAAACTAGCATTTACA
The DNA here is from genome assembly GCF_030445035.2 of Dasypus novemcinctus. NCBI lineage: Eukaryota > Metazoa > Chordata > Mammalia > Cingulata > Dasypodidae > Dasypus > Dasypus novemcinctus. The sequence continues at coordinate 28,880,289 of NC_080696.1, forward strand.
CTATAGGAAAGCATAACAGAGGGTATAGCACCTAACTCTTTAAACCTAAATGAAACAACATGTCACATATGATTTACTTCTGAGAACAAAGCATTGTGTGCAGAGTTTTTGTAGCTATCTCCTTTCCTTCAGTTTTTGTGCTAACATTCCTAACTCTAACACCAGCATTTCCTATATACGAAAGCGTAACCAAGGATATAGCACCTACCGCTTTAAACCTAAATGAAACAACATGGCTCATATTAATTCCATCTGAGAGCTAAGCAGTGTTGGCAGAGATTATGCAGCTATCTCTTTTCCTTCAGTTTTTGTCCTAACATTCGTATCTCTAACACTAGCATTTCCTATATAGGAAAGCATAACCCAAGGGTATAGCACATAACTCTTTAAACCTAAATGAAACAACATGGCACATATGATTTCCTTCTGAGAACTAAGCACGTTGTCCAGAGATTTTGCAGCTATCTCCTTTCCTTCAGTTTTTGTGCTAACATTCCTATATCTAAAACTAGCATTTACACTATAGGAAAGCATAACCGAGGGTATAGCACCTAACTCTTTAAACCTAAATGAAACAACATTGCACATATGATTTACTGCAGAGAACTAAGCATTGTGTGCAGAGATTTTGCAACTATCTCCTTTCCTTCAGTTTTTGTGCTAACATTCCTGTCTCTAACACTAGCATTTCCTAAATACGACGGCATAACCGAGGGTATACCACCTAACTCTTTAAACCTAAATGAAACAATATGGCTCATATGATTTACTTCTGAGAACTATGCATTGTGTGCAGAGAATTTGTAGCTATCTCCTTTACTTCAGTTTTTGTGCTAACACTCCTATGTCTGAAACTAGCTTTTCCTATATTGCAAAGCATAACCGAGGGTATAGTACCTAACTCTTTAAACCTAAATGAAACTACATGGCACATATGATTTACTTCTGAGAACTAAGGATTATGTGCAGAGATTTTACACCTATCTCCTTTCCTTCAGTTTTTGTGCTAACATTCCTATATCTAAAACTAGCATTTACCTTATAGGAAAGCAGAAAAGAGGGTAAAGCACCTAGCTCTTTAAACTTAAATGAAACAACATGGCACATATGATTTACTTCTGAGAACTAAGCATTGTGTGCAGACATTTTCCAGCTATCTCTTTCCTTCAGTTTTTGTGCTAACATTCGTATCTCTAAAACTAGACTTTCCTATATAGGAAACCATAACCGAGGGTATAACACCTAATGCTTTAAATGTAAATGAAACAATATGGCACATATGATTTACTTCTGAGGATTAAGCATTGTATGCAAGAGATTTTTCAGGTATCTCCTTTCCTTAAGTTTTTGTGCTAGCAGTACTATGTCTAACACTAGCATTTCCTATATACGAAAGCATACCCGAGGGTATAGCACCTAACACTTTAAACCTAAATGAAACAACAAGTCTCATATGATTTCCTTCTGAGAGATAAGCATTGTTTGTAGAGGTTTTGGAGATATCTCCTTTTTTTCAGTTTTTGTGCTAACATTCCTATCTCTAAAACTTGCATTTCCTATATTGGAAACCATAACCGAGGGTATAGCAGCTAACTCTTTAAACCTAAATGAAACAACATGGCACATATGATTTTCTTCTCAGAACTAAGCATTGTGTGCAGAGATTTTGCAGCTATCTCCTTTCCTTCAGTTTTTGTGCTGACATTCCTATGTCTAAAACTAGCATTTACTCTATAGGAAAGCATAACCGAGGGTATAGCATCTAACTCTTTAAACCTAAATGAAACAACATGACACATATGATTTCTGTTTGAGAACTAAACATTGTTTTCAGAGATTTTGCAGCGATCTCCTTTCCTTCAGTTTTTGTGCTAACATTCCTATCTCTAATACTAGCCTTTCCCATATAGGAAAGCATAACCGAGGGAATAGCACATAACTCTTTAAAACTAAATGAAACAGCATGCCATATGTTATTTACTCTTGAGAACTTAGCACTGTGTTCAGAGATTTTGCAGCTATCTCCTTTCCTTCAGTTTTTGTGCTAACATTCGTATGTCTAAAACTAGCAATTCCTATATAGTAAAGCATAACCGAGGGTATAGCACCTAACTCTTTAAACCTAATGAAACAACATGGCACATATGATTTCCTTCTAAGAACTAAGCATTGTGTGCAGAGATTTTGCAGCTATCTCCTTTCCTTCAGTTTTTGTGATATCATTCCTATATCTAAAACTAGCATTTACCGTATAAGAAAGCATAAAAGAGGGTATAGCACGTAACTCTTTAAACTTAAATGAAACAACATGGCACATATGATTTCCTTCTGAGAAATAAACATTGTGTGCAGACATTTTGCAGCTATCCCCTTTCCTTCAGTTTTGTGCGAACATTCGTATCTCTAAAACTAGATTTTCCTATATTGGAAAGCATAACCGGGGGTATAACACCTAATTATTTAAACCTAAATGAAACAACATGGCACATATGATTTACTTCTGAGAAGTAAGCATTGTGTGCAGAGATTTTGCAGCTATCACCTTTCCTTCAGTTTTTGTGCTAACATTCCTAACTCTAACATCAGCATTTCCTATATAGGAAAGCATAACCGAGGGTATAGCACCTAACGCTTTAAACCTAAATGAAACAACATGGCTCATATGATTTAATTCTGAGAACTAAGCATTGTGTGTAGAAATTTTGCAGCTATCTCCTTTCGTTCAGTTTTTGTGCTAACATTACTATGTGTCATACTAGCATTTCCTATATTTGAAAAGCATAACCGAGGGTATAGAACCTAACACTTTAAACCTAAATGAAACAACATGCACATATGATTTCCTTCTGAGAACTAAGCATTGTGTGCAGAGATTTAGCAGCTATCTCCTTTCCTTCAGTTTTTGTGCTAACATTCCTATATCTAAACCTAGCATTTAACTTATAGGAAAGCATAAAAGAGGGTATAGCACCTAACTCTTTAAACTTAAATGAAACAACATGGGACATATGATTTCCTTCTGAGAACTAAGCATTGTGTGCAGACTTTTTGCAGCTATCCCCTTTCCTTCAGTTTTTGTGCTAACATTCATATCTCTAAAACTAGCATTTCCTGTATTGAAAATCATAACCGAGGGTATAACACCTAACGGTTTAAAACTAAATGAAACAACATGGCACATATGATTTACTTTTGAGAACTAAGCATTGTGTGCAGAGATTTTGCAGCTATCTCCTTTGCTTAAGTTTTGGTACTAACATTCCTCTGTGTAAAACTACCATTTCCTATATTGCAAAGCATAACCGAGGGTATAGCACCTAACTCTTTAAACCAAAATGAAACAACATGGCACATATGATTTACTTCCTAGAACTAAGCATTGTGGGCAGAGATTTTGAAGCTATCTACTTTCCTTCAGGTTTTATGCTAACATTCCTATATCTAAAACTAGCATTTATATTATAGGAAAGCAAAATCGAGTGTATAGCACCTACCTCTTTAAACCTAAATGAAACAACATGGCACATATGATTTACTTCTGAGAACTAAACATTGTGTGCAGAGATTTTGCAGCTATCTCCTTTCTTTCAGTTTTTTGCTAACATTCCTTTATGTAAAACTAGCATTGACACTATAGGAAAGCCTAACGGAGGGTATAGCACCTAACACTTTAAACATAAATGAAACAACATGGCACATATGATTTACTTCTGAGAACTAAGCATTGTGCCCAGAGACTTTGCAGCTATCTCCTTTCCTTCAGGTTTTGTGCTAACATTCGTATCTCTAAAACTAGCATTTCCTATTTAGGAAAGCATAACTGAGGGTATAGCACCTAACTCTTTAAACCTAAAAGAAACAACATGACACATATGATTTTTGTCTGAGAACTAAATATTGTATGCAGAGATTTTGCAGCTATCTCCTTTCCTTCAGTTTTTGTGCTAACATTCCTAACTCTAACATCAGCATTTCCTATATAGGAAAGCATAACCGAGGGTATAGAACCTAACGCTTTAAACTAAATGAAACAACATGGCTCATATGATTTACTTCTGAGAACTAACCAATGTGTGCAGAGATTTTGCAGCTATCTCCTTTCGTTCAGTTTTTGTGCTAACATTCATCTGTGTAAAACTAGCATTTCCTATATTGCAAAGCATAACCGAGGGTATAGCACCTAACTCTTTAAACCTACATGAAACATCATGGGACATATGATTTCCTTCTGAGAACTAAGCATTGTGTGCAGACATTTTGCAGCTATCCCCTTTCCTTCAGTTTTTGTGCTAACATTCGTATCTGTAAAACTAACATTTTCTATATTGGACAGCATAACTGAGGGTATAGCACCTAACGCTTTAAACCTAAATGAAACAACATGGCACATATGATTTACTTCCAAGAACTAAGCATTGTGTGCAGATATTTTGCAGCTATCTCCTTTCCTTCAGTTTTTGTGCTAAAATTCCTATATCTGAAACTAGCATTTACACTATAGGATATCATTACCGCGGGAATAGCAGCTAACTCTTTAAACCTAAATGAAACAACATGGCACATATGATTTCCTTCTGAGGACTAAGCATTGTGTGCTGAGATTTTGCAGCTATCTCCTTTCCTACTGTTTTTGTTCTAACATTCCTATGTCTAAAACTAGCATTTACTCTATAGAAAGCATAACCGAGGGTATAGCACCTAACTCTTTAAACTTAAATGAAACAACATGACACATATGATTTTCATCTGAGAACTAAACATTGTCTTCAGAGATTTTGCAGCTATCTGCTTTCCTTCAATTTTGTGCTAACATTCCTATCTCTAAAACTAGCCTTTCCCATATATGAAAGCATAACCGAGGGAATAGCACATAACTCTTTAAACCTAAATGAAACAACACCCCATATGTTATTTACTTCTGAGAACTTAGCACTGTGTTCAGAGATTTTGCTGCTTTCTCCTTTCCTTCAGTGTTTGTGCTAACATTCCTATCTCTAACACTAGCATTTCCTATTTAGGAAAGCATAACCGAGGGTATAGCACCTAACTCTTAAAACCTAATTGAAACAACATGCACATATGATTTGCTTCTGATAACTAAGCAATGTGTGCAGAGATTTTGCAGCTATCTCCTTTCCTTCAGTTTTTGTGCTAACATTCCTCTGTGTAAACCTAGCATTTCCTATATTCGAAAGCATAACCGAGGGTATAGAACCTAACTCTTTAAACCTAAACAAAACAACATGGCACATATGATATACTTCTGAGAACTAAGCATTGTGTGCAGAGATTTTGCAGCTATCTCCTTTCCTTCAGTTTTTGGCTAACATTACTATATCTAAAACAAGCATTTTCCCTATAGGAAAGCATAAAAGAGGGTATAGCACCTAACTCTTTAAACCTAAATGAAACAACATGGCACATATGATTTACTTCTGAGAACTAAGCATTGTGTGCACACATTTTGCAGCTATCCCCTTTCCTTCAGGTTTTATGCTAACATTCGTATATCTAAAACTAGCATTTCCTATATTGGAAGGCATAACCGGGGGTATAGCACCTAACTCTTTAAAACTAAATGAAACAACATGGCACATATGATTTACTTCTGAGAACTAAGCTTTGTGTGCAGAGATTTTGCAGCTATCTCCTTTCCTTCAGTTTTTGTGCTAACATTCCTATATCTAAAACTAGCCTTTACACTATAAGAAAGCATAACTGAGGGTATAGTACCTAACGCTTTAAACCTAAATGAAACAACATGGCACATATGATTTACTTCTGAGAACTAAGCATTGTGTGCAGAGATTTTGCCGCTATCTCCTTTCCTTCAGTTTTTGTGCTAACATTCCTATATCTAAAACTAGCATTTACTCTTTAGGAAAGCATAACCGAGGGTATAGCACCTAACTCTTTAAACGTAAATGAAACAACACGGCACATTTGATTTTTGTCTAAGAACTAAACATTGTGTGCAGAGATTTTGCAGCTATCTCCTTTTCTTCAGTTGTTGTGCTAACATTCCTATCCCTAAAACTAGCCTTTCCCATATAGGAAAGCATAACCGAGGGAATAGCACCTAACTCTTTAAACCGAAATGAAACAACATGGCACATATTATTTACTTCTGAGAACTTAGCAATATGTCCAGAGATTTTGCAGTATCTCCTTTCCTTCAGTTTTTGTGCTAACATTCTTATATCTAAAACTAGCATTTACACTATAGGAAAGCATAACCGAGGGTATAGCACCTAACTCTTTAATCCTAAATGAAAAAATATTGCACATAGATTTACTTCAGAGAAGTAAGCATTGTGTGCAGAGATTTTGCAGCTATCTACTTTCCTTCAGTTTCTGTGCTAACATTCCTGTCTCTAACCTTAGCATTTCCTATATACGATAGCATAACCGAGGGTATAGCACCTAACTCTCTAAAACTAAATGAAACAACATGGCTCATATGATTTACTTCTCAGAACTAAGCATTATGTGCAGAGAGTTTGCAGCTATCTCCTTTCCTTCAGTTTTTGTGCTAACATTCCTATATCTAAAACTAGCATTTATCTTATAGGAAAGCATAGAAGAAGGTATAGCACCTTACTCTTTAAACCTAAATGAAACAACATTGCACATATGATTTACTTCAGAGAACTAAGCATTGTGTGCAGAGATTTTGCCGCTATCTCTTTACGTTCAGTTTTTGTGCTAACATTCCTATGTGTAAAACTAGCATTTTCTATATTGCAAAGCATAACCGAGGGTATAGAACCTAACTCTTTCAACCTAAATGAAACAACATGGCACATATGATTTCCTTCTGAGAACTAAGCATTGTGTGCAGAGATTTTGCAGCTATCTCCTTTCCTTCAGTTTTTGTGCTAACATTCCTGTATCTAAAACTATCATTTACCTTATAGGAAAGCATAAAAGAGGGTATAGCACCTAACTCTTTAAACTTAAATGAAACAACATGGCACATATGATTTACTTCTGAGAACTAAGCATTGTGTGCAAGAGATTTTGCAGCTATCTCCTTTCCTTAATTTTTTGTGCTAGCAGTACTATCTCTAACACTAGCATTTCCTATATACGAAAGCATAACCGAGGGTATGGCACCTAACTCTTTAAACCTAAATGAAGGGAGTGGGGGCAAGATGGCGGCTGAGTGAACATCCCTGTTAGGGTCTTCTGCAGGGAATTGGCTGGGCGGCGTTCGAGACTCTTTGGGACTGGATTGTTTCAGGATTTTTGCTGGTCCGGAGGTGTCTGGACACCGATTTGGAGGGAAGGTAACAGAGAGGATCCCTCTGTGAAATATACACGGAGATCCCAGCTACCTATAGAGGATTCCCTCCTTGGGTAGGCGGAGACGAGGCATCTAGCCCCGCTCGGTGGGGATGAGCCAGGCCAGGCCGCAGCGGCGGACGCCGGAGCCGGGCCGGCTGCGCCGGCGGCGAGCGGGGCTGGGCGGGGCCGAGCCGGGCCGAGCCGGGCCGCGGCGGCGTGTGGAGCCGGGCGGGGCCGGTCCAGGCCGCGGCGGCGGGTGGTGGACGCCGGAGCCGGGCCTGGGCTGCTGTAGTGAGCGGTGCCGGGCGTAGCCGGGCCGGGCCGCGGTGGCGTACGGAGCCGGGCGGGGCCCGTCCAGGACGCGGCGGCGAGAGGTGGATGCCGGAGCTGGGCCGGGCTGCTGTAGCGAGCGGAGCCAGGCAGAGCCGGGGCAGGCCGCGGCGGCGTATGGAGCCGGGCGGGGCCGGTCCAGGCCACGGCGGCGGGAAGTGGACGCGGGAGCCGGCTGGGCCGCTTAGCGAGCGGAGCCGGGCAGAGCCAGGCCAGGCCGCGCGGCGTAAGGAGCCGGGCAGAGCCGGTCCAGGCCTCCGCGGCGGGCAGCGGCGGGCGGAGCCGGGCCTGCGGAGGGGATTCTGTTCTTTGTGTTTTTTTTTTGTTTTTTGTTTAATTTATTTTACTTAATTTTTTTTTTTTTTTGGAGCATCTGCAGTACTGGGGAGTTCGTGGGCCCTGGGCGGCCTATTGGGGGTTTGTGGGAAGGGAAGTGCTTGCAGACCCATTTGGGCAGACAGACGGGGGGTTTTAGGGCAAAGCGGGGGGAAGTTGTTGTTTTAGATAGTGTTGCAATTGTGACATGCGTATACCTGTATCTCTCTTCCCCCTATCTGTTCCCCACCGTTTGCCCATCATCTTTTTCCTTCTTCCTTTCTTCTTCTCTTTTTTTTTCTTTATTATAATTAGGTTTTTTTTTTCGGTTTTCTCTTTCCCTCTTGTCCCTCATCTTCCACTTATTTTATTTTAATTCAAGTATACAATAGGTGCTACAGGGAACACCTCACATTTGCTGGGTTTTCCGATCCTCCACTGCCTCATTTCTGTGTGAACTGATTTAGGCTACCTACACTATCCCCCTCCCCTGCATCTTGATATCCACTATCATCTACTGTCTCTCCTATATTCCACCCCCCACCTCCCGTTCTTTGATCCACAAAGTGTCTAACTCTTAATTTCTAATACCTTTGTTCTGTTTTCTGTCTGTTATCCACTCTTGAAACTATTACCTTTCTTTTCTTTTTCCCTCTCTCATGAAAACAATAGCTTTGTAGTTCATACCATATTCCTCCCATATTCAGTCATCTACTTCATAAAAGGTACTCTACCTACAGCTATAACTCTATACAATCTACATGAATCTAACCTCCATCCTCCCAGATCTCATATTCTTGCTTTGTTAACATACATCACCAATACTACTGTACACTTTTCCCTTGCTTACACAATTGCCTTTCCCCAACACTAATACTTTCCTCTAAAGTGAACTTAACCAACAACAAGTAACTAGAATAAGAAGAAAAAAGTGACAAAGAGAAGATATAACACCTATGCAAAAATAACAACTAATTAACCTCCAAGAGCAGACAATGAAGCTAAGGAACTGATTAAATTCGTCAAAATAAAGAGATGACCAGAAAGCAACAAAAATCTACAAACCAAACGAATAATCAGGAAAACATGGCTGAATCCAATCAACAAACCAATAATCACAAAGGGGAGCAAAACTTGGCACAAGCAATGAAAGATCTCAGAACATTTACACCGACAAATTTGATGCAGTAATGAAAGAGGTTAACAACATGAAGACATCACTTGGAGGGGAAATTGCAGACATACGCAAAAACATAACAGATATGATGGGAATGAACACCACAGTTCAAGAAATCAAAAATACACTTGCAGCAAATATCAGCAGACTAGAAGAGACAGAGCAGAGAATTAGTGATGTGGAAGACAGTACATCAGAAATCAAACAGATAGTAGAAGGGGTCAATAAGAAGATAGAAAAACTCCAATTAGGATTTAGGGACCTGAATGACAATGCAAAATGCTCAAACATACGTATTATAGGCATTCCAGAAGGTGAAGAGAAGGGAAAGGGGTCAGAAGGAGTGTTGCAGGAAATAATGGCTGAAAATTTCCCAAATCTACTGAAAGAGACAGATGTACATATCCAAGAAGCACAGCGCACTCCACAAGTCATAAACCCCAACAGGCCCACCCCAAGACATATACTTGTCAAATTATCCAATGCTCAAGACAAAGAGAAAATCCTAAAAGCAGCAAGAGAAAAGAAAACCATCACATACAAGGGAAGCTCAATTAGATTAAGTGCTGATTTCTCTTCTGAAACCATGGAGGCAAGAAGACAGTGGTATGATATAGTCAAGGTACTAAAGGAAAAAAATTTCCAACCAAGAATACTCTATCCAGCTAAACTAGCATTCAAACATGATGGAGAGTTCAAAATATTCGCAGACAAACAGAAACTGAAAGAGTATACCAACAAGAAACCTCCCCTTCAAGAAATTCTAAAGGGAGTTCTGCAGGAAGAAAGGAAAAAACAGGAAAGGCAAAGTTGGAGGAGAGTATAAGGCCAACAACAACAAAAAAAAAGACAAAAAAAATACAAACAAAATATGACAAACACAAATCCAATCAAAATATGGCTAACACAAATAATTCCTTGATAGTAATAACACTGAATGTCAACGGATTAAACTCACCTATCAAAAGATTCAGACTGGGACATTGGATAAGGAAATATGACCCATCCATATGCTGTCTACAAGAGACACATCTTAGACCCAGAGACGCATGGAGATTGAAAGTGAATGGCTGGAAAACAATCATACAAGCTAACAATAACCAAAAAAAGGCAGGAGTAGCTATATTAATATCAGACAAAATAGACTTTAAATGTGAAACAATTGTGAGAGACAAAGAAGGATACTACATTTTAGTGAAAGGGAAAATCTGTCAAGAAGATCAAACAATCATAAATATCTATGCCCCTAACAAGGGTGCCTCTAAATACGTCAGGCAAACGCTGGAAAAACTAAGTGAAAGAATAGATACATCTACAATTATAGTGGGGGATTTTAATACACCACTATCAACTCTGGACAGAACATCTCAAAAGAGAATCACCAAAGAAACAAAACATCTGAATAGTATATTAGAGGAGCTCGATCTAATAGACATATATAGATCGCTACACCCAAACACAGCAGGATATACATTTTTCTCAAGCGCACATGGATCATTCTCCAAGATAGATCATATGCTAGGCCACAAAGAAAGGCTGAACGAATTCAGAAAGATTGAAATCATACAAAACATTATCTCTGACCACAGTGGAGTCAAGCTGGAGATTTGCAAGGGACAGAAGCCCAGATTTCACACCACGATTTGGAAATTAAACAGCACACTCTTAGAAAAACAGTGGGTCAAAGAGGAAATCTCAAAAGAAATCAATGACTACCGTGAAACAAATGATAATGATAACACAACATACCAAAATTTATGGGATGCAGCAAAAGCAGTACTGAGAGGGAAGTTTATAGCCATAAATTCATATATCAAAAAAGAAGAGCAAAAATTGAAGAACTAACTGCACATTTGAAGGAATTAGAAAAACAACAACAAAGTAACCCAACAGGAAGAAGAAGGAAGGAAATAACAAAGATAAGAGCAGAACTAAATGAAATAGAAAATAAGAAAGCACTTGAACAGATAAACAAGACCAAGAGCTGGTGTTTTGAGAAGATTAACAAAATTGACAAACCTTTAGCAACACTAACAAAGAAAAAAAGAGAGAAGATGCAAATACACAAAATAAGAAATGAGAAAGGCAATATCACCACTGACCCCACAGAAATAAAGACTATCATAAGAGGATATTTTGAAAAACTATATTCCAACAAAAATGACAATCTAGAGGAAATGGACAAATTCCTAGAAACACATAAGCAGCCCATATTGACAAAATAAGAAATTGATGATCTTAACAAACCAATCACAAGCAGAGAGATAGAATCAGTTATTAAAAATCTCCCAACTAAGAAGAGCCCAGGGCCAGATGGCTTCACAGGTGAATTCTACAACACATTCCGGAAAGAACTGACACCAATCCTGCTGAAACTATTCCAAAACATCGAAACAGAAAGAACATTACCCAACTCCTTCTATGATGCCAACATTACCCTAGTACCAAAGCCAAACAAAGACATCACAAGAAAGGAAAATTACAGACCAATTTCTCTAATGAACCTAGACGCAAAAATACTTAACAAAATACTTGCTAATCGTATTCAACAACACGTTAAACGTATTATACACCACGACCAAGTGGGATTCATCCCAGGTATGCAAGGATGGTTCAACATAAGAAAATCAATCAACGTAATACACCATATAAACAGATTGAAGGAAAAAAATCGCATGATTATATCTATAGATGCAGAAAAAGCATTTGACAAAATACAGCACCCTTTCTTGATAAAAACACTCCAAAAGATTGGAATACAAGGGAATTTTTTCAACACGATAAAGAGTATATATGAAAAACCTAAAGCCAATATTGTTTACAATGGAGAAATCCTAGATTCCTTCCCTCTAAACTCAGGAACAAGACAAGGATGCCCACTGTCTCCGCTCCTATTTAACATTGTCTTAGAAGTACTTGCTCGAGCACTGAGGCAAGAACCAGAAATAAAAGGCATTCAAATTGGAAAGGAAGAAGTCAAAATTTCATTATTTGCAGATGACATGATCCTATACATAGAAAACCCTGAGAGATCTACAACGAAGATTCTAGAACTCATAAATGAGTTTAGTAAAGTCGCAGGTTATAAGATCAATGCGCAAAAATCAGTAGCATTTCTGTACACCAATAATGAGCAAGATCAGGAGGAAATCAAGAAACAAATACCATTCACAATAGTAAATAAAAAAATCAAATACTTAGGAATAAATTTAACTAAAGAGGTAAAGAACTTATACACCGAGAACTATACAAGATTGTTCAAGGAAATCAAAGAAGACCTAAATAAATGGAAGACTATTCCTTGTTCATGGATAGGAAGACTGAACATTATTAAGATGTCTATCCTACCAAAACTGATCTACACATTCAATGCAATCCCAATAAAAATCAACACAGCCTTCTTTAAGGAACTAGAAAAACTAACTATGAAATTTATTTGGAAAGGAAAGAGACCCCGAATAGCCAAAGACATACTGAAAATGAAAAACGAAATTGGAGGAATCACACTACCTGACTTCAAAACATACTATAAAGCTACGGTGGTGAAAACAGCATGGTATTGGCATAAGGAGAGACACATAGACCAATGGAATCGAATTGAAAGCTCTGATATAGAACCTCACATATACAACCACATAATATTCGATAAAGCCACCAAACCCTCTCAACTGGGAGAGAGTGGCCTATTCAACAAATGGTGTCTGGAGAACTGGATAGCCATATGTAGAAGAAGGAAAGAGGATTACCATCTCACACCTTATACAAAGATCAACTCAAGATGGATCAAAGACCTAAATATAAGAGCCAAGACCATAAAAACCTTAGAAAGCAGTGTAGGGAAACATCTACAGGACCTTGTAATAGGAAATGGATTTATGAATATCTCACCAAAAGCACAAGCAGCAAAAGAACTAATAGATAAATGGGACTTCCTCAAAATTAAAGCCTTCTGCACCTCAAAGGAGTTTGTCAAGAAAGTAAAAAGGGAGCCCACACAGTGGGAGAAAATATTTGGCAATCATATATCTGATAAGAAACTTATAACTTGCATATATAAAGAACGCCTATATCTTGAAAATAAAAAGATAAACAACCCATTTAAAAAATGGGAAAAAGACTTAAACAGACACTTCTCTGAAGAAGAAATACAAATGGCAAGATAGCACATGAAAAAATGTTCCAAATCTCTAGCTATCAGGGAAATGCATATCAAAACTACAATGAGATACCATCTTACACCCATAAGATTGGCAGCTATGAAAAAAACAGAAGAATACAAGTGCTGGAGAGGATGTGAAGGAAGGGGAACACTCATCCACTGCTGGTGGGAATGCAGAAGGATCCAACCATTCTGGAGGACACTATGGCGGTTTCTCAAAAAACTAGCCATAGATTTGCCATATGACCCAGCAATACCACTGCTGGGTATATACCCAGCAGAACTGAAAACAAGGACACAAAACGATATATGTACACCAATGTTCATAGCAGCATTGTTCACTATTGCCAAAAGTTGGAATCAACCCAAATGCCCATCAACAGATGAGTGGATCAATAAAATGTGGTATATACACACAATGGAATACTACTCGGCTGTAAGAACAAACACACTACAAACACATGTGATAACATGGATGAATCTTGAGAACCTTATGTTGAGTGAAGCAACCCAGACATTAAAGGACAAATACTACATGACCTCAATGATATGAAATAAACAAGCTGCCCTAGATAGCAAGAGACTGAACGAGAGGCTTACAGGAAGTCGGAGGGTGGAGGAACGATATGAGCCGATGTCTGCAGGGGTGGAATTTAAGATGAGATGGTGGTAAGTATGAACACAAAGAAGAGATAAAAGGGGGGCAAGGGGTTGCCTTTGGTTGGGGCTTTGCGGGTTTGAGGGTGGCTGGGGAGGGACGGATGGGTAACGTTGCCCAAAAGTGGGGGGAGGGAGGGGTAGCATACGAACACAGGAGAGGGTCAGGTGTTGGTGGAGAGTAAAATGCCGAGAAAATCATATCTAAATATAATAAAGAGGGTTACCTGTTTAGAATGCTCGGAGGGGAGGGTCTGATGCAGGACGGGCTCCTGGGGAATGTCTAAATGCTCATTCTGCCAGAGTGGGTGACACCATGGGGTAGAAACCCAAGTAGTGAGAGTGGGGGTGGACCCACATCCTGGGGAGGACTAATGCCATCAAATAGAGGGAACTGTATCCCTCGAGAGAAAGGGTGGCTCCCAGGGCATTGGGGCAGTTGAGCAAGTTAGGCCCTGAACACTATTCCATCTATCTCTGGAAGTGGCTCCTCAGGAAACGGAAGTTGGCTGTCACTGTGGGCACCAAGGTGGAAGGGAAAATGGACGTTAAATGTGTGGAACCAAGTAAATGGGGGGTAAGAGAGGAGTTTCTTGAGAGTACACAAGGATGGATATAAAACATGTAATATTACACCATAACATATAGGAGATGACAGACTGATAATGTAAACCATAATGTAAAACATAGGATAACTAAAAATGTAAAGAACTGTGTATCCTAAAGTATGCACCATAATGTAAGCACAGATGTCACCTTGTTAGAAAGCTAATGTCTCAGACTCTGTACATCACTTTAAGTAAATATGATACGAATAGGGCGTAAGAGTATCACTGTGGAAGGGAAAAGGTTTTCTGGTGGATGTGTGGGAGTGCTGTATATTATATATATACATTGCTGTGGTCTAGGACTCCTGTGAAGAAAAGCTGAATAATTAGGGGGGGGGGGGAAGAAAAAGATAGGATGTGGAATTTTTTCAAGTCAACATTCTTTATCTAAGTTCTTTATCTAACTTTATCCAAGTTCTTTATCTATCCTTTAAACCCATCGCTATATGCCATTCCCTAGTAAGGGACCATGACATTATATTGGGCTTTAAATTTCGGGGAGTTCTGGATCACAGAGTGTTTTAACAATGGCAATGGAGGGATACTGGTATGGGATACCAATGACAGGTGATATATGGCTGACAGGGAGCTGTACAGAACATATGTCCAGGGTGCATGGTAATGTTTGGATATACTCATAGTGGCAACAATTAAAAACCACAGTAGGGGGGGTACTGGGTTCCTGGCCAGTGGTGCTCTGTCATGGTCCCTAGGGGAGCAGCGACAGTCTCCCAGGTACAGTGGCGGGGACCGGGAGGGAGTGACAGTTCAACAGTGAGCCCCTGATGCTAATGACTATGCTGGTGAGCTGATAAACCTAAAATAAGAACAAGGCCTAGAGCAACATTGTGCCTGGGAATTTCCTCCTGTCAGCCTTCATGTTACTCAAATGTGGCCAGTCTCGAAGCCAAACTCAGCATGTAAATGCAATGCCTTCCCCCCAGCGTGGGACATGACACCCGGGGATGAGCCTCCCTGGCAACGAGGGACCACTATCAACTACCAACTGATGATGCAACTGGGAAATGAACTTATACGGAAGGTTCAATGCGGATCAGCAGAATATCCATGTCTACATAAAATACCATGACTTTAAAATGCTGTTTGACCTAAAGTAAGGGGGAAATGGAAAGGAGAAATGAGTTTATATGGCTACGAGTTTCTAAAAAAGAGTCTGGAGGCTGGCAGAAGGTTTGCCCTCATGCACAACTGAGCAGAGTCAGAGAGACAGATAAAGCAGATACAACCCCCAGATATTGGTTCCTTTGAGGGCTAAAGAGACCCATGGGAGTTATGGTCATGGCCGATGGGGTTAACTACCAGGGCAGATGGCCCCTCTTTGGAAATGGTGTTTATGTGTGATGAATCTGGACTCAGATGGGATCTCCCTTCATAAGACTTCCATGCTAATGTGCTGGAGGTGCAGTTAATGTTGGGGTTTAAGACATATTTAGGGGATTTGAATCTCTGGACTGACAATGTGATAGCCAGGTCCTGAGCCTCAACAGACTCCAGCACCTACAATCTGATCTATTGGACTTACCACACTCAGCTAAGATGGAGTTGAAGAAGGACAACCACCACACCATGGAGCCTAGAGTGATTACAACTGAAAATGGGAGGATTGCATCCAGCATCCATGTGGAATCTGAGCCTCCTCTTGACATAGAGGTGCAATGGACACAACCAATCCAATGTTCACATAGAAGAGGTGACATTGGATTGGGAAAAGTGGACATGGTGGACGATGGGTATGGGGAAAGGCAGGAAGAGATGAGAGGTGGAGGCGTCTTTGGGACATGGAGCTGCCCTGGATGGTGCCTCAGAGGTAATCACCGGACATTGTAAATCCTCACAGGGCCCACTGAATGGAATGGAGGAGAGTATGGGCCATGATGTGAACCATTGTCTATGAGGTGCAGAGGTGCCCAAAGATGTACTTACCAAATCCAATGGATGTGTCATGATGATGGGAACGAGTGTTGTTGGGGGGGGAAAGGGGGGGTGGGGGGGTGGGGTTGAATGGGACCTCACATATATATTTTTAATGTAATATTATTACAAAGTCAATAAAAAAAAACCTAAATGAAACAACAAGGCTCATATAATTTCCTTCTGAGAGCTAAGCATTGTTTGCAGAGGTTTTGCAGCTATCTCCTTTTTTTCAGTTTTTGTGCTAACATTCCTATCTCTAAAACTAGCATTTCCTATATTGGAAAACATAACCGAGGGTATAGCACCTAACTCTTTAAACCTAAATGAAACAACATGGCACATATGATTTACTTCTGAGAATTAAGCATTGTGTGCAGAGATTTTGCAGCTATCTCCTTTCCTTCAGTTTTTGTGATAACATTCCTATACCTAAATCTAGCATTTACATTATAGGAAAGCATAAAAGAGGGTATAGCACCTAACTCTTTAAACTTAAATGAAACAACATGGCACATATGATTTCCTTCTGAGAACTAAGCATTGTGTGCAGACATTTTGCAGCTATCCCCTTTCCTTCAGTTTTTGTGCTAACATTCGAATCTCTAAAACTAGCATTTCCTATATTGGAAAGCATACCCGAGGGTATAACACCTAACTCTTTAACCCTAAATGAAACAACATGGCACATATGATTTCCATCTGAGAACTAAGCATTGTGTGCAGAGATTTTGCAGCTATATCCTTTCCTTCAGTTTTTGTGCTAACATTCGTATGTCTAAAACTAGCATTTCCTATATAGGAAAGAATAACCGAGGGTATAGCACCTAACGCTTTAAACCTAAATGAAAAAACATGGCACATATTATTTACTTCTGAGAACTAAGCATTGTGTGCAGAGATTTGGCAGCTATCTCCTTTCCTTCAGGTTTTGTGCTAACATTGCTATATCTAAAACTACCATTTACAATATACTAAAGCATAACTGAGGGTATAGCACCTAACTCTTTAAACCTAAATGAAACAACATGGCACATATGATTTCCTTCTGAGAACTAAGCATTGTGTGCAGAGATTTTGCAGCTATTCTTTCCTTCAGTTTTTGGGCTAACATTCCTTTATCTAAACCTAGCATTTACCTTATAGGAAAGCATAAAAGAGGGTATAGCACCTAACTCTTTAAACTTAAATGAAACAACATGGGACATATGATTTCCTTCTGAGAATTAAGCATTGTGTGCAGACATTTTGCAGCTATCCCCTTTCCTTCAGTTTTTGTGCTAACATTCGTATCTCTAAAACTAGCATTTCCTATATTGGAAAGCATAACCGAGGGTATAACACCTAATGGTTTAAACCTAAATGAAAAAACATGGCACATATGATTTACTTCTGAGACCTAAGCATTCTGTGCAGAGATTTTGCAGCTATCTCCTTTCCTTAAGTTTTTGTGCTAACATTCTTATGTGTAAAACTAGCATTTACTACATTGCAAAGCATAACCGAGGGTATAGCACCTAACACTTTAAAGTGAAATGAAACAAGATGGCACATATGATTTACTTCTGAGAACTAAGCATTGTGTGCAGAGATTTTGCAGCTATCTCCTTTACTTCAAGTTTTGTGCTAACATTCCTATATCTAAAACTAGCATTTATATTATAGGAAAGCATAACCGAGGGTATAGCACCTAACTCTTTAAACCTAAATGAAACAACATGGCACATATGATTTCCTTCTGAGAACTAAGCATTGTGTGCAGAGATTTTGCAGCTATCCCCTTTCCTTCAGGTTTTGTGCTAACATACGTATCTCTAAAACTAGCATTTCCTATATTATAAGCATAACCGAGGGTATAACCCCTAACTCTTTAACCCTAAATGAAACAACATGGCACATATGATTTCCTTCTGAAAACTAAGCATTGTGTGCAGAGATTTTGCAGCTATCTCCTTTCCTTCAGTTTTTGTGATAACATTCGTATGTCTAAAACTAGCATTTCCTATATAGGAAAGCATAACCGAGGGTATAGCACCTAACGCTTTAAACCGAAATGAAACAACATGGCACATATTATTTACTTCTGAGAACCTAGCATTGTGTGCAGATTTGGCAGCTATCTCCTTTTCTTCAGGTTTTGTGCTAACATTCGTATCTCTAAAACTAGCATTTCCTATTTAGGAAAGCATAACCGAGGGTATAGCACCTAACTCTTTAAACGTAAATGAAACAACACGGCACATATGATTTTCGTCTAAGAACTAAACATTGTGTGCAGAGATTTTGCAGCTATCTCCTTTCCTTCAGTTTCTGTGCTAACATTCCTATCTCTAAAACGAGCCTTTCCCATATAAGAAAGCATAACCAAGGGAATAGCACCTACCGCTTTAAACCTAAATGAAACAACATGGAACATATGATTTACTTCTGAGAACTAAGCATTGTGTGCAGAGATTTTGCAGCTACCTCCTTTCCTTCAGTTTTTGTGCTAACATTCCTATGTCTAAAACTAGCATTTCCAGTATTGCAAAGCATAACCGAGGGTATAGGTCCTAACTCTTTAAGCCTAAATGAAAGAACATGGCACATATGATTTCCTTCTGAGAACTAAGCATTGTCTGCAGAGATTTTGCTGCTATCTCTTTTCCTTCATTTTTGTTCTAACATTCGTATGTCTAAAACTAGCATTTCCTATATAGGAAAGCATAACAGAGGGTATAGCATCTAACACTTTAAACCTAAATGAAACAACATAGCACATATGATTTACTTCTGAGAACTAAGAATTTTGTGCTGAGATTTTGCAGCTATCTCCTTTCCTTCAGTTTTTGTGCTAACATAACTATATCTAAAACTAGCATTTACCCTATAGGAAAGCATAAAAGAGGGTATAGCACCTATCTCTTTAAACCTAAATGAAACAACATGGCACATATGATTTACTTCTGAGTCCTAAGCACTGTGTCCAGATATTTTGCAGCTATCTACTTTCCTTCAGGTTTTGTGCTAACATTCCTATGTCTAAAACTAGCATTTCCTATATTGCAAAGCATATTCGAGGGTATTGAACCTAAATCTTTAAACCTAAATGAAACAACATGGCACATATGATTTATTTCTGAGAACTAAGCATTGTGTGCATAGATTTTGCAGCTATCTCCTTTCCTTCAGTTTTTGTGCTAACACTCCTTTATCTAACACTTGCATTTCCTATATACGAAAGTATAACCGAGGATATAGCACCTAACTCTTTAAACCTAAATGAAACAATAAGGCTCATAATATTTCCTTCTGAGAGCTAAGCATTGTTTGCAGAGGTTTTGCAGCTATCTCCTTTTTTTAAGTTTTTTTGCTAACATTCCTATCTCTAAAACTAGCATTTCCTATATTGTTAACCATAACCAAGGGTATAGCACCTAACTCTTTAAACCTAAATGAAACAGCAAGGCACATATGATTTCCATCTAAGAAATAAGCATTGTGTGCAGAGATTTTGCAGCTATCTCCTTTCCTTCAGTTTTTGTGCCTACATTCCTATGTCTAAACCTAGCATTTACACTATGGGAAAGCATAACCGAGGGTATAGCACCTAACTCTTTAAACCTAAATGAAACAACATGACACATATGATTTTCGTCTGAGAACTAAACATTGTTTGCAGAGAATTTGCAGCTATCTCCTTTCCTTCAGTTCTTGTGCTAACATTCCTATCTCTAAAACTAGCCTTTCCCATATAGGAAAGCATAACCGAGGGAAGAGCACCTAACTCTTTAAATCTAAATGAAACAACATGGCTCATATTATTTCCTTCTGAGAACTTAGCACTGTGTTCAGAGATTTTGCAGCTATCTCCTGTCCTTCAGTTTTTGTGCGAACATTCGTATGTCTAAAACTAGCATTTCCTATATAGGAAAGCATAACCGAGGGTATAGCACATAACGCTAAACCTAAATGAAACAACATGGCACATATGACTTACTTCTGAGAACTAAGCATTGTGTGCAGAGATTTTGCAGCTATCTCCTTTCCTTCAGTGTTTGTGCTAACATTCCTATCTCTAACACTAGCATATCCCATTTAGGAAAGCATAACCGAGGGTATAGCACCTAACTCTTGAAACCTAATTGAAACAACATGCACATATGATTTCCTTCTGAGAACTAAGCATTGTGTGCAGAGATTTTGCAGCTATCGCCTTTCCTTCAGTTTTTGTGCTAACATTCCTCTGTGTAAAACTAGCATTACCTATATAGGAAAACATAACCGAGGGTATAGAACCTAACTCTTTAAACCTAAACGAAACAACATGGCACATATGATTTCCTTCTGAGAACAAAGCATTGTGTGCAGAGATTTTGCAGCTTTCTCCTTTCCTTCAGTTTTTGTACTAACATTCCTATACCTAAAACTAGAATTTTCCCTATAGGAAAGCATAAAAGAGGGTATAGCACCTAATTCTTTAAACCTAAATGAAACAACATGGCACATATGATTTACTTCTGAGAAGTAAGCATTGTGTTCAGAGATTTTGCAGCTATCTCCTTTCCTTCAGTTTTTCTGCTAACATTCCTAACTCTAACGTTAGCATTTCCTATATAGGAAAGCATAACCGAGGGTATAGCACCTAACGCTTTAAGCCTAAATGAAAAACATGGCTCATATGATTTACTTCTGAGAACTTAGCATTGTGTGCAGAGATTCTGCAGCTATCTCCTTTCTTTCAGGTTTTGTGCCAACATCCTATGGGTAAAACTAGCATTTCCAATATTGCAAAGCATAACCGAGGGTATAGAACTTAACTCTTTAAACCTACATGAAACAACATGGCACATATGATTTCCTTCTGAAACTAAGCATTGTGTTCAGAGATTTTGCAGCTATCTCCTTTCCTTCAATTTTTGTGCTAAAATTCCTATATCTAAAACTAGCATTTACCTTATAGGAAAGCATAAAAGAGGGTATAGCACCTAACTATTTAAAATTAAATGAAACAACATGGGACATATGATTTCCTTCTGTGAACTAAGCATTGTGTGCAGGCATTTTGCAGCTATCCACTTTCCTTCAGTTTTTGTGCTAACAGTCGTATCTCTAAAACTAGAATTTCCTATATTGGAAAGCATAACCGAGGGTATAACACCTAACGCTTTAAACCTAAATGAAACAACATGGCACATATGATTTACTTCTGAGAACTAAGCATTGTGTGCAGAGATTTTGCAGCTATTTCCTTTCCTTAAGTTTTTCTGCTAACAATCCTCTTTGTAAAACTAGCATTTACTATATTGCAAAGCATAACCGAGGGTATAGCACCCAACTCTTTAAACCGAAATGAAACAACATGGCACATATGATTTACTTCTGAGAATTAAGCATTGAGTGCAGAGATTTTGCAGCTATCTCCTTTCCTTCAGGTTTTGTGCTAACATTCCTATATCTACAACTAGCAGTTATATTATAGGAAAGCATAACCGAGGGTTACCACCTAACTCTTTAAACCTAAATGAAACAACACGGCACATATGATTTCCTTCTGAGAACTAAGCATTGTGTGCAGAGATTTTGCAGCTATCTCCTTTCCTTCAGGTTTTGTGATAACATTCCTATATCTAAAACTACCATTTACCTCATAGGAAAGCATAAGAGAGGGTATAGCACCCAACTCTTTAAACTTAAATGAAACAACATGGCACATATGATTTCCTTCTGAGATCTAATAATTGTGTGCAGACATTTTGGAGCTATCCCCTTTCCTTCCATTTTTTTGCTAACATTCGTATCTCTAAAACTAGCATTTCCTATATCGGAATGCATAACCGAGGGTATAACACCTAACTCTTTAACCCTAAATGAAACAACATTGCACATATGATTTCCTTCTGAGAACTAAGCATTGTGTGCACAGATTTTGCAGCTATCTCCTTTCCTTCAGTTTTTGTGCTAACATTCGTATGTCTAAAACTAGCATTTCCAATATAGGAAAGCCTAACCGACGGTATAGCACCTAAAACTTTAAACCTAAATGAAACAACATGGCACATATGATTTCTTTCTGAAAACTAAGCATTGTTTGCAGAGATTTTGCAGTTATCTCCTTTTATTCAGTTTTTGTGCTAACATTCCTCTGTGTAAAACTAGCATTTCCTATATTGCAAAGAATAACCGAGGGTATAGCACCTAACTCTTTAAACCTAAATGAAACAACATGGCACATATGATTTCCTTCTGAGAACTAAGCATTGTGTGCAGAGATTTTTCAGCTATCTCCTTTCCTTCAGTTTTTGTGATTACATTCCTATATCTAAAACTAGCATTTACTTTATAAGAAAGCATAAAAGAGGCTATAGCACCTAACTCTTTAAACCTAAATGAAACAACATGGCACATATGATTTCCTTCTGAGAACTAAGTATTGTGTGCAGAGATTCTGCAGCTATCTAGTTTCTTTCAGGTTTTGTGCCAACATTCCTATGGGTAAAACTAGCATTTCCAATATTGCAAAGCATAACCGATGGTATAGAACTTAACTCTTTAAACCTAAATGAAACAACATGGCACATATGATTTCCTTCTGAAACTAAGAATTGTGTGCAGAGATTTTGCAGCTATCTCCTTTCCTTCAGTTTTTGTGCTAAAATTCCTATATCTAAAACTAGCATTTACCTTATAGGAAAGCATAAAAGAGGGTATAGCACCTAACTATTTAAACTTAAATGAAACAACATGGGACATATGATTTCCTTCTGAGAACTAAGCATTGTGTGCAGACATTTTGCAGCTATCCACTTTCCTTCAGTTTTTGTGCTAACATTCGTATCTCTAAAACTAGAATTTCCTATATTGGAAAGCATAACCGAGGGTATAACACCTAACGCTTTAAACCTAAATGAAACAACATGGCACATATGATTTACTTCTGAGAACTAAGCATTGTGTGCAGAGATTTTGCAGCTATTTCCTTTCCTTAAGTTTTTCTGCTAACAATCCTCTTTGTAAAACTAGCATTTACTATATTGCAAAGCATAACCGAGGGTATAGCACCCAACTCTTTAAACCGAAATGAAACAACATGGCACATATGATTTACTTCTGAGAATTAAGCATTGAGTGCAGAGATTTTGCAGCTATCTCCTTTCCTTCAGGTTTTGTGCTAACATTCCTATATCTACAACTAGCAGTTATATTATAGGAAAGCATAACCGAGGGTTACCACCTAACTCTTTAAACCTAAATGAAACAACATGGCACATATGATTTCCTTCTGAGAACTAAGCATTGTGTGCAGAGATTTTGCAGCTATCTCCTTTCCTTCAGGTTTTGTGATAACATTCCTATATCTAAAACTACCATTTACCTCATAGGAAAGCATAAGAGAGGGTATAGCACCTAACTCTTTAAACTTAAATGAAACAACATGGCACATATGATTTCCTTCTGAGATCTAATAATTGTGTGCAGACATTTTGGAGCTATCCCCTTTCCTTCCGTTTTTTTGCTAACATTCGTATCTCTAAAACTAGCATTTCCTATATCGGAATGCATAACCGAGGGTATAACACCTAACTCTTTAACCCTAAATGAAACAACATTGCACATATGATTTCCTTCTGAGAACTAAGCATTGTGTGCACAGATTTTGCAGCTATCTCCTTTCCTTCAGTTTTTGTGCTAACATTCGTATGTCTAAAACTAGCATTTCTAATATAGGAAAGCCTAACCGACGGTATAGCACCTAATACTTTAAACCTAAATGATACAACATGGCACATATGATTTCTTTCTGAAAACTAAGCATTGTTTGCAGAGATTTTGCAGTTATCTCCTTTTATTCAGTTTTTGTGCTAACATTCCTCTGTGTAAAACTAGCATTTCCTATATTGCAAAGAATAACCGAGGGTATAGCACCTAACTCTTTAAACCTAAATGAAACAACATGGCACATATGATTTCCTTCTGAGAACTAAGCATTGTGTGCAGAGATTTTGCAGCTATCTCCTTTCCTTCAGTTTTTGTGATTACATTCCTATATCTAAAACTAGCATTTACTTTATAAGAAAGCATAAAAGAGGCTATAGCACCTAACTCTTTAAACCTAAATGAAACAACATGGCACATATGATTTCCTTCTGAGAACTAAGTATTGTGTGCTGAGATTCTGCAGCTATCTATTTTCTTTCAGGTTTTGTGCCAACATTCCTATGGGTAAAACTAGCATTTCCAATATTGCAAAGCATAACCGATGGTATAGAACTTAACTCTTTAAACCTAAATGAAACAACATGGCACATATGATTTCCTTCTGAAACTAAGAATTGTGTGCAGAGATTTTGCAGCTATCTCCTTTCCTTCAGTTTTTGTGCTAAAATTCCTATATCTAAAACTAGCATTTACCTTATAGGAAAGCATAAAAGAGGGTATAGCACCTAACTATTTAAACTTAAATGAAACAACATGGGACATATGATTTCCTTCTGAGAACTAAGCATTGTGTGCAGACATTTTGCAGCTATCCACTTTCCTTCAGTTTTTGTGCTAACATTCGGATCTCTAAAACTAGCATTTTCTATATTGGAAAGCATAACCGAGGGTATAACACCTAACGCTTTAAACCTAAATGAAACAACATGGCACATATGATTTACTTCTGAGAACTAAGCATTGTGTGCAGAGATTTTGCAGCTATTTCCTTTCCTTAAGTTTTTCTGCTAACAATCCTCTTTGTAAAACTAGCATTTACTATATTGCAAAGCATAACCGAGGGTATAGCACCCAACTCTTTAAACCGTAATGAAACAACATGGCACATATGATTTACTTCTGAGAATTAAGCATTGAGTGCAGAGATTTTGCAGCTCTCTCCTTTCCTTCAGGTTTTGTGCTAACATTCCTATATCTACAACTAGCAGTTATATTATAGGAAAGCATAACCGAGGGTATAGCACCTAACTCTTCAAACCTAAATGAAACAACATGGCACATAGTATTTCCTTCTCAGAACTAAGCATTGTTTGCAGATATTTTGCAGCTATCTACTTTCCTTCAGTTTTTGTGATAACATTCCCATATCTAAAACTAGCATTTACCTTATAGGAAAGCATAAAAGAGGGTATAGCACCTAACTCTTTAAACTTAAATGAAACAACATGGCACATATGATTTCCTTCTGAGAACTAAGCATTGTGTGCAGACATTTTGCAGCTATCCACTTTCCTTCAGTTTTTGTGCTAACATTCGTATCTCTAAACCTAGAATTTCCTATATTGGAAAGCATAACCGAGGGTATAACAATTAACGCTTTAAACCTAAATGAAACAACATAGCACATATGATTTACTTCTGAGAACTAAGTATTGTGTGCAGAGATTTTGCAGCTATCTCCTTTCCTTCAGTTTTTGTGCTAACATTCGTATGTCTAAAACTAGCATTTCCTATATAGGAAAGCATAAAAGAGGGTATAGCACCTAACGCTTTAAACCTAAATGAAACAACATGGCACATATTATTTACATCTGAGAACTAAGCATTGTGTGCAGAGATTTGGCAGCTATCTCCTTTCCTTCAGGTTTTGTGCTAACATTCGTATCTCTAAAACTAGCATTTCCTATATTGGAAAGCATAACCGAGGGTATAACACCTAACTCTTTAACCCGAAATTATAGAACATGGCACATATTAATTACTTCTGAGAACTAATCATTGTGTGCAGAGATTTGGCAGCTATCACCTTTCCTTCAGGTTTTGTGGTAACATTCGTATCTCTAAAACTAGCATTTCCTACTTAGGAAAGCATAACCGAGGATATAGCACCTAACTCTTTAAACCTTAATGAAACAACATGCACATATGATTTCCTTCTGAAATCTAAGCACTGTGTGCTGAGATTTTCCAGATATGTCCTTTCCTTCAGTTTTTGTGCTAACATTCGTATGTCTCAAACTAGCATTTCCTATATATGAAAGCATAACCGAGGGTATAGCACCTAACTCTTTAAACCTAAATGAAACAACATGACACACATGATTTACTTCTGAGAAGTAAGCATTGTGTGCAGAGATTTTGCAGCTATCTCCTTTCCTTCAGTTTTTGGGCTAACATTCCTGTATCTAAAACTAGCATTTACCCTATAGGAAAGCATAAAAGAGGGTATAGCACCTAACTCTTTAAACCTAAATGAAACAACATGGCACATATGATTTACTTCTGAGAAGTAAGCATTGTGTCCAGAGATTTTGCAGCTATCTCCTTTCCTTCAGTTTTTGTGCTTACATCCCTAACTCTAACATTAGCATTTCCTATATAGGAAAGCATAATCGAGGGTATAGCACCTAACGCTTTAAACGTAAATGAAACAACATGGCTCATATGATTTACTTCTGAGAACTAAGCATTGTGTGCAAAGATTTTGCAACTATCTCTTTTCGTTCATTTTTTGTGCTAACATTCGTAGGTGTAAAAATAGCATTTCCTATATTGCAAAGCATAACAGAGGGTATAGAACCTAACTCTTTAAACCTAAGTGAAATAACATGGCACATATGATTTACTCCTGAGAACTAAGCATTGTGTGCAGAGATTTTGCAGCTATCTCCATTCCTTCATTTTTGTGCTAACATTCCTGTATCTAAAACTAGCATTTACCCTATAGGAAAGCATAAAAGAGGGTATAGCACCTAACTCTTTAAACCTAAATGAAACAACATGGCAGATATGATTTACTTCTGAATACTAAGCATAGTGTGCAGAGATTTTGCAGCTATCTCCTTTCCTTAAGTTTTTGTGCTAACATTCCTATCTCCAACACTAGCATTTTCTATATATGAAAGAATAACCGAGGGTTTCCCACTTAACTTTTTAAACCTAAATGAAACAACATGGCTCATATGATTTACTTCTGAGAACTATGCATTGTGTGCAGAGATTTTGCAGGTATTACCTTTCCTTAAGTTTTTGTGCTAACATTCCTATACCTAAAACTAGCATTTACACTATAGGAAAGCATAACACAGGGTATAGCACCTAACTCTTTAAACCTAAATGAAACAACATGGCACATAGGATTTCCTTCTGAGAACTAAGCATTGCGTGCAGAGATTTTGAAGCTATCTCCTTTCCTTCAGTTTTGTACTAACATTCCTATATCTGAAAGTAGCATTTTCTCTATAGGAAAGCGTAAAAAAGGGTATAGCACCTAACTCTTTAAACCTAAATGAAACAACATGCACATATGATTTCCTTCTGAGAACTAAGCATTGCGTACAGAGATTTTGCAGCTATCTCCTTTCCTTCAGTTTTTGTGCTAACATTCGTATGTCAAACACTAGCATTTCCTATATATGAAAGCATAACCGAGGGTATAGCACCTAACTCTTTAAACCTAAATGAAACAACATGACACACATGATTTACTTCTGAGAAGTAAGCATTGTGTGCAGAGATTTTGCAGCTATCTCCTTTCATGCAGTTTTTGTGCTAACATTCCTCTGTGTAAAACTAGCATTTCCTATATTGCAAAGCATAACCGAGGGCATAGCCCCTAACTCTTTAAACCGAAAGGAAACAACATGGCACATATGATTTCCTTCTGAGAACTAAGCTTTGCGTGCAGAGATTTTGCAGCTATCTCCTTTCCTTCAGTTTTTGTGCTAACATTCCTCTGTGTGAAACTACCATTTCCTATATTGCAAAGCATAACCGAGGGTATAGCACCTAACTCTTTAAACTTAAATGAAACAACATGGCATATATGATTTTCTTCTGAGAACTAAGCATTCTGTGCAGAGATTTTGCAGCTATCCCCTTTCCTTCAGTTTTTGTGCCAACATTCGTATCTCTAAAACTAGCATTTACCTTATAGGAAAGCATAACGGAGGGTATAACACCTAACTCTTTAACCCTAAATGAAACAACATGGCACATATGATTTCCTTCTGAGAACTAAGCATTGTGTGCAGAGATTTTGCAGCTATCTCCTTTCCTTCAGTTTTTGTGTAAACAGTCCTATATCTAAAACTAGCATTTACACTATAGGAAAGCCTAACCGAGGGTATAGCACCTAACTCTTTAAACCTGAATGAAACAACATGGCACATATTATTAACTTCTGAGAAGTAAGCATTGTGTGCTGACATTTTGCAGCTATCTCCTTTCCTTCAGTTTTTGTGATAACATTCGTATCTCTATAACTAGCATTTCCTATATAGGAAAGCATACCCGAGGGTATAACACCTAACGCTTTAAACCAAAATGAAACAATATGTCACATATGATGTATTCGGAGAACTAAGCATTGTGTGCAGAGATTCTGTAGCTATCTCCTTTCCTTAAGTTTTTGGGCTAACATTCCTCTGTGAAAACTAACTTTTCCTATATGGCAAACCATAACCGAGGGTATAGCACCTTACTCTTTAAAACTAAATGAAACAACATGGCACATATGATTTACTTTTGAGAACTAAGCACTGTGTGCAGAGATTCTGCAGCTATCTCCTTTCTTTCAGTTTTTGTGCTAACATTCGTATGTCTAAAACTAGCATTTCCTAGTTAGGAAAGCAAAACAGAGCGTATACCACCTAACGTTTTAAACCTAAATGAAACAACATGGCACATATGATTTACGTCTGAGAACTAAGCATTGTGTGCAGAGATTTTGCAGCTATCTCCTTTCCTTCAGTTTTTGTCTAACATTCGTATCTCTAAAACTAGCATTTCCTATTTAGGAAAGCGTGACCGAGGGTATAGCGCCAAACTCTTTAAACCTAAATGAAACCACATGCACATATGATTTCCTTCTGAGAACTAAGCATTGTGTGCAGAGATTTGCAGCTATCTCCTTTCCTTCAGTTATTGTGCTAACATTCCTGTATCTAAAATTAGCTTTTACCCTATAGGAAAGCATAAAATAGGGTATAGCAACTAACTCTTTAAACCTAAATGAAACAACATGGCACATATGATTTACTTGTGAGAACTAAGCATTATGTGCAGAGATTTTGCAGCTATCTCCTTTCATTCAGTTTTTGTGCTAACATTCCTCTGTGTAAAACAAGCATTTCCTGTATTGCAAAGCATAACCGAGGGTATAGCACCTAACTATTTAAACCTAAATGAAACAACATGGCAGATATGATTTACTTGTGAGAACTAAGCATTATGTGCAGACATTTTGCAGCTATCCCCTTTCCTTCAGTTTTTGTGATAACATTCTTATCTCTAAAACTAGCATTTCCTATATTGGAAAGCATAACCGAGGGTATAACACCTAACGCTTTAAACCTAAATGAAACAACATGGCACATACGATTTACTTCTGAGAACTAAGCATTGTGTGCAGAGATTTTGCAGCTACCTCCTTTCCTTAAGTTTTTGTGCTAACATTCCTATCTTCAACACTAGCATTTCCTATATACGAAAGCATAACCGAGGGTTTATCACCTAACTCTTTAAACCTAAATGAAACAACATGGCTCATATGATTTCCTTCTGAGAACTAAGCATTGTGTGCAGAGATTTTGCAGCTATCTCCTTTCCTTCAGGTTTTGTGCTAACATTCGTATCTCTAAAACTAGCATTTCCTATTTAGGAAATCATAACCGAGGGTATATCACCTAACTCCTTAAACCTAAATGAAACAACATGGCACATATGATTTCCTTCTGAGACTAAGCATTGTGTGCAGAGATTTTGCAGCTATCTCCATTCCTTCAGTTTTTTTGATAACATTCCTATATCTAAAACTAGCATTTACCTTATAGGAAAGCATAAAAGAGGGTATAGCACCTAACTCTTTAAACTTAAATGAAACAACATGGGACCTATGATTTCTTTCTGAGAACTAAGCATTCTGTGCAGACATTTTGCAGCTATCCCCTTTCCTTCAGTTTTTGTGCTAACATTCGTATCTCTAAAACTAGCATTTCCTATATTGGAAAGCATAACCGAGGGTATAACACCTAACGCTTTAAACCTAAATGAAACAACATGGCACATATGATTTACTTCTGAGAACTATGTATTGTGTGCAGAGATTTTGCAGCTATCTCCTTTCCTTAAGTTTTTGTGCTAACATTCCTATCTCCAACACTAGCATTTCCTATTCAGGAAAGCGTGACCGAGGGTATTGCGCCTAACTCTTTAAACCTAAATGAAACAACATGGCTCATATGATTTCCTTCTGAGAACTAAGCATTGTGTGCAGAGATTTGGCAGCTATCTCCTTTCCTTCAGGTTTTGTGCTAACATTCGTATCTGTAAAACTAGCATTTCCTATTTAGGAAAGCGTGACCGAGGGTATAGCGCCTAACTCTTTAGACCTAAATGAAACAACATGGCACATATGATTTCCTTCTGAGAACTAAGCATTGTGTGCAGAGATTTTGCAGCTATCTCCTTTCCTTCAGTTTTTGTGCTTACATTCGTATGTCTAAACCTAGCATTTCCTATATAGGAAAGCAAAACGAAGCGTATAGCACCTAACGCTTTAAACCTAAATGAAACAACTTGGCACATATGATTTACCTCTGAGAACTAAGCATAGTGTGCAGAGATTTTGCAGCTATCCCCTTTCCTTTAGTTTTTGTGCTAACATTCCTATATCTAAAACTAGCATTTACACTATAGGAAAGCATAACAGAGGGTATAGCACCTAACTCTTCAAACCTAAATGAAACAACATGGCTCATATGATTTACTTCTGAGAACTAATTATTGTTTGCAGGGATTTTGCAGCTATCTCCTTGCCTTCAGTTTTTGGGTTATCATTCCTCTGTGTAAAACTAGCTTTTCCTATATTGCAAAGCATAACTGAGGGTATAGCACCTAACTCTTTAAAACGAAATGAAACAACATGGCACATATGATTTACTTCTGAGAACTAAGTATTGTGTGCAGAGATTTTGCAGCTATTTCCTTTCTTTCAGTTTTTGTGCTAACATTCCTGTATCTAAAACTAGCTTTTACCCTATAGGAAAGCATAAAAGAGGGTATAGCTCCTAACCCTTTAAACATAAATGAGACAACATGGCACATATGATTTACCTCTGAGTACTAAGCATTGTGTGCAGAAATTTTGCAGCTATCTCCTTTCCTTAATTTTTTGTGCTATCATTCCTATCTCCAACATTAGCATATCCTATTTAGGAAAGCGTGACCGAGATATAGCGCATAACTCTTTAAACCTAAATGAATCAACATGGCTCATATGATTTCCTTCTGAACTAAGCATTGTGTGCAGAGATTTTGCAGCTATCTCCTTTCCTTCAGGTTTTGTGTTACCATTCCTATGTCTAAAACTGGCATTTCCTATACAGGAAAGCATAACCGAGGGTATAGCACCTAACGCTTAAAACGTCAATGGAACATCATGGCACATATTATTTACTTCTGTGAAGTAATCACTGTGTGCAGAGATTTTGCAGCTATCTCCTTTCCTTCAGTTTTTGTGCAAACAGTCCTATATCTAAAACGAGCATTTACACTATAGGAAAGCATAACAGAGGGTATAGCACCTAACTCTTCAAACCTAAATGAAACAACATGGCTCATATGATTTACTTCTGAGAACTAATTATTGTTTGCAGGGATTTTGCAGCTATCTCCTTGCCTTCAGTTTTTGGGTTATCATTCCTCTGTGTAAAACTAGCTTTTCCTATATTGCAAAGCATAACTGAGGGTATAGCACCTAACTCTTTAAAACGAAATGAAACAACATGGCACATATGATTTACTTCTGAGAACTAAGTATTGTGTGCAGAGATTTTGCAGCTATTTCCTTTCTTTCAGTTTTTGTGCTAACATTCCTGTATCTAAAACTAGCTTTTACCCTATAGGAAAGCATAAAAGAGGGTATAGCTCCTAACCCTTTAAACATAAATGAGACAACATGGCACATATGATTTACCTCTGAGTACTAAGCATTGTGTGCAGAAATTTTGCAGCTATCTCCTTTCCTTAATTTTTTGTGCTATCATTCCTATCTCCAACATTAGCATATCCTATTTAGGAAAGCGTGACCGAGATATAGCGCATAACTCTTTAAACCTAAATGAATCAACATGGCTCATATGATTTCCTTCTGAACTAAGCATTGTGTGCAGAGATTTTGCAGCTATCTCCTTTCCTTCAGGTTTTGTGCTAACAATCGTATGTCTAAAACTAGCATTTCCTACACAGTAAAGCATAAACGAGGGTATAGCACCTAACGCTTTAAACCTAAATGAAACAACATGGCACATATTATTTACTTCTGAGAAGTAAGCATTGTGTGCAGAGTTTTTGCAGCTATCTCTTTTCCTTAAGATTTTGTGCAAACAGTCCTATATTTAAAACTGGCATTTACACTATAGGAAAGCATAACCGAGGGTGTAGCACCTAACTCTTTAAACCTAAAAGAAACAACATGGCTCATATGATTTACTTCTGAGAACTAAGCATTGTGTGCAGACATTTTGCAGCTATCTCCTTTCCTTCAGGTTTTGTGTTACCATTCCTATGTCTAAAACTGGCATTTCCTATACAGGAAAGCATAACCGAGGGTATAGCACCTAACGCTTAAAACGTAAATGGAACATCATGGCACATATTATTTACTTCTGTGAAGTAATCACTGTGTGCAGAGATTTTGCAGCTATCTCCTTTCCTTCAGTTTTTGTGCAAACAGTCCTATATCTAAAACGAGCATTTACACTATAGGAAAGCATAACCGAGGGTATAGCACATAACTCTTAAAACCTAAATGAAACAACATGGCTCATATGATTTACTTCTGAGAAGTAAGCATTGTGTGCAGAGATTTTGCAGCTATCTCCTTTCCTTCAGTTTTTGTGCTAACATTCCTATATCTAAAACTAGCTATTCCTAGACAGGAAAGCATAACCGAGGGTATAGCATCTAACGCTTTAAACCTAAATGAAACAACATGGCAGATATTATTAACTTCTGAGAAGTAATCATTGTGTGCTGACATTTTGCAGCTATCTCCTTTCCGTCAGTTTTTAAGATAACATTCGTATCTCTAAAACTAGCATTTCCTATAAAGGAAAGCATAACCACGGGTATAACACCTAACGCTTTAAACCAAAGTGAAACAATATGGCACATATGATATATTCGCAGAACTAAGCATTGTGTGCAGAGATTTTGTAGCTATCTCCTTTCCTTAAGTTTTTGGGATAACATTCCTCTGTGAAAACCACCTTTTCCTATATTGCAAAGCATAACCGAGGGTATAGCACCTAACTCTTTAAACCTAAATAAAACAACATGGCACATATCATTTCCTTCTGGAACTGAGCATTGTTTGCAGAGATTTTGCAGCTATCTCCTTTCCTTCAGGTTTTGTGCTAACATTCCTATATCTAAAACTAGCATTTATATTATAGGAAAGCATAACAGAGGGTATAGCACTTAACTCTTTAACCTAAATGAAACAACATGGCACATATGATTTCCTTCTGAGAACTAAGCATTGTGCACAGAGATTTTGCAGCTATCTCCTTTCCTTCAGTCTTTGGGCTAACTATCCTCTGTGTAAAACTAGCTTTTCCTATATTGCAAAGCATAACCGAGGGTATAGCACCTAAGTCTTTAAACTTAAATGAAACAACATGGCACATATGATTTTCTTCTGAGAACTAAGCATTGTGTGCAGAGATTTTGCAGCTATCCCCTTTCCTTCAGTTTTTGTGCTAACATTCGTATCTCTAAAACTAGCATTTACCTTATAGGAAAGCATAACGGAGGGTATAACACCTAACTCTTTAACCCTAAATGAAACAATAAGGCACATATTATTTCCTTCTGAGAACTAAGCATTGTGTGCAGAGATTTTGCAGCTATCTCCTTTCCTTCATGTTATGTGCTTACATCTTATCTCTAAAACTAGCATTTCCTATTTATGAAAGCATAACCGAGGGTATAGCACCTAACTCTTTAAACCTAAATGAAACAACATCGCACATATGATTTGTTTCTGAGAAGTAAGCATTGTGTGCAGAGATTTTGCAGCTATCTCCTTTCCTTCAGTTTTTGTGCTTACATTGCTAAGTTTAACATTAGCATTTCCTATATAGGAAAGCATAAGCGAGGGTATAGCACGTAACGCTTTAAACCTAAATGAAACAACATGGCTCATATGATTTACTTCTGAGAACTAAGCATTGTGTGCAAAGATTTTGCAACTATCTCCTTTTGTTCAGTTTTTGTGCTATCATTACTATGTGTAAAACTAGCATTTCCTATATTGCAAAGCATAACCGAAACTATAAAACCTAACTCTTTAAATCTAAATGAAACAACATGGCACATATGATTTTCTTTTGAGAACTAAGCATTGTGTGCAGAGATTTTGCAGCTATCCCCTTTCCTTCAGTTTTTGTGCTAACATTCGTATCTCTAAAACTAACATTTACCTTATAGGAAAGCATAACGGAGGGTATTAGACCTAACTCTTTAACCCTAAATGAAACAACATGGCACATATGATTTTCTTCTCAGAACCAAGCATTGTGTGCAGAGATTTTGCAGCTATCTCCTTTCCATCAGTGTTTGTGATAACATTCCTATAGCTAAAACTAGCATTTACCTTATAGGAAAGCATAAATGAGGGTATAGCACCTAACTCTTTAAACTTAAATGAAACAACATGGCACATATGATTTCCTTCTGAGAACTAAGCATTGTGTGCAGACATTTTGCAGCTATCTCCTTCCTTCAGGTTTTGTGCTAACATTGGTATGTCTAAAACTAGCATTTTCTATACAGGAAAGCTTAACCGAGTGTATAGCACCTAAAGCTTTAAACCTAAATGAAACAACATGGCACATATTATTTACTTCTGAGAAGTAAGCATTGTGTGCAGAGATTTTGTAGCTATCATCTTTCCTTCAGTTTTTGTGCTAACATTCCTATATCTAAAACTAGCATTTCCTATATTGCAAAGCATAACCGAGGGTATAGCACCTAACTCTTTAAACTTAAATGAAACAACATGGCACATATGATTTTCTTCTGAGAACTAAGCATTGTGTGCAGAGATTTTGCAGCTATCTCCTTTCCTTCAGTTTTTGTGCAAACAGTCCTGTATCTAAAACGAGCATTTACACTATAGGAAAGCATAACCGAAGGTATAGCACCTAATTCTTTAAACCTAAATGAAACAACATGGCTCATATGATTTACTTCTGAGAAGTAAGCATTGTGTGCAGAGATTTTGTAGCTATCTTATTTCCTTCAGTTTTTGTGCTAACATTCCTGTATCTAAAACTAGCATGTCCTATACAGGAAAGCATAACCGAGGGTATGGCATCTAATGCTTTAAACCTAAATGAAACAACATGGCAGATATTATTAACATCTGAGAAGTAAGCATTGTGTGCTGACATTTTGCAGCTATCTCCTTTCCTTCAGTTTTTGTGATAACATTCGTATCTCTAAAACTAACATTTCCTATAAAGGAAAGCATAAACGAGGGTATAACACCTAACGCTTTAAAACTGAATGAAACAATATGGCACATATGATTTTCTTCTGAGAACTAAGCATGTGTGCACAGATTTTGCAGCTATCTCCTTTCCTTCAGTTTTTGTGCTAACATTCGTATCTCTAAAACTAGCATTTCCTATATTGCAAAGCATAACCGAGGGTATAGCACCTAATTCTTTAAACCTAAATGAAACAACATGGCACATATGATTTCCTTCTGAGAACTAAGCATTGTGTGCAGACAGTTTGCAGCTATCTCCTTCCTTCAGGTTTTGTGCTAACATTCGTATGTCTAAAACTAGCATTTCCTATACAGGAAAGCTTAACCGAGGGTATAGCACCTAAAGCTTTAAACCTAAATGAAACAACATGGCACATATTATTTACTTCTGAGAAGTAACCATTGTGTGCAGAGATTTTGTAGCTATCATCTTTCCTTCAGTTTTTGTGCTAACATTCCTATATCTAAAACAAGCATTTCCTATATTGCAAAGCATAACCGAGGGTATAGCACCTAACTCTTTAAACTTAAATGAAACAACATGGCACATATGATTTTCTTCTGAGAACTAAGCATTGTGTGCAGAGATTTTGCAGCTATCTCCTTTCCTTCAGTTTTTGTGCAAACAGTCCTGTATCTAAAACGAGCATTTACACTATAGGAAAGCATAACCGAGGGTATAGCACCTAATTCTTTAAACCTAAATGAAACAACATGGCTCATATGATTTACTTCTGAGAAGTAAGCATTGTGTGCAGAGATTTTGTAGCTATCTTATTCCCTTCAGTTTTTGTGCTAACATTCCTGTATCTAAAACTAGCATGTCCTATACAGGAAAGCATAACCGAGGGTATAGCACCTAACTCTTTAAACCTAAATGAAACTACATGGTTCATATGATTTACTTCTGAGAACTAAGCATTGTGTGCAGAGATTTTGCAGCTATCTCTTTCCTTCGGTTTTTGGGCTAACATTCTTCTGTGTAATCCTAGCTTTTCCTATATTGCAAAGCATAAACGAGGGTATAGCACCTAACTCTTTAAACCGAAATGAAAGAACATGGCACATATGATTTACTTCTGAGAACTAAGTATTGTGTGCAGAGATTTTGCAGCTATCTCCTTTCCTTCAGTTTTTGAGCTAACATTCCTGTATCTAAAACGAGCTTTTACCCTATAGGAAGTCATAAAAGAGGGTATAGCTCCTAACCCTTTAAACCAAAATGAAACAACATGGCACATATGGTTTACTTCTTAGAACTAAGCATTGTGTGCAGAGATTTGCAGCTATCTCCTTTCATTCAGTTTTTGTGCTAACATTCCTCCGTATAAAACTAGAATTTCCTATATTGCAAAGCATAACCGAGGGTATAGCACCTAACTATTTAAACCGAAATGAAACAACATGACACATATGATTTCCTTCTGAGAACTAAGCATTGTGTGCAGAGATTTTGCAGCTATCTCCTTTCCTTCAGTTTTTGTGCTAACATTCCTCTGTGTAAAACCAGCATTTCCTATATTGCAAAGCATAACCGAGGGTATAGCACCTAACTCTTTAAACTTAAATGAAACAACATGGCACATATGATTTTCTTCTGAGAACTAAGCATTGTGTGCAGAGAATTTGCAGCTATCCCCTTTCCTTCAGTTTTTGTGCTAACATTCGTATCTCTAAAACTAGCATTTACCTTATAGGAAAGCATAACGGAGGGTATAACACCTAACTCTTTAACCCTAAATGATACAACAAGACACATATGATTTCCTTCTGACAACTAAGCATTTTGTGCAGATATTTTGCAGATATCTCCTTTCCTTCAGGTTTTGTGCTTACATTCGTATGTATAAAACGAGCATTTCCTATACAGGAAAGCATAACCCGGGTTATAGCACCTAACGCGTTAAACCTAAATGAAACAACATGGCACATATTATTTACTTCTGAGAAGTAAGCATTGTGTGCAGAGATTTTGCAGCTATCTCCTTTCCTTCAGTTTTTGTGCAAACAGTCCTATATCTAAAAGTAGCATTTACACTATAGGAAAGCATAACCGAGGGTATAGCACCTAACTCTTTAAACCTAAATGAAACAACATGCCACATATGATTTACTTCTGAGAACTAAGTATTGTGTGCAGAGATTTTGCAGCTATCTCCTTTCCTTCAGTTTTTGTGCTAACATTCCAGTATCTAAAACTAGCTTTTACCCTATAGGAAAGTATAAAAGAGGGTATAGCACCTAACTCTTTAAACCTAAATAAAACAACATGGCACATATGATTTACTTCTGAGAACTAAGCATTGTGTGCAGAGATTTTGCAGCTATCTCCTTTCATTGAGTTTTTGTGCTAACATTCCTCTGTGTAAAACTAGCATTTCCTATATTGCAAAGCATAAACGAGGGTATAGCACCTAACTATTTAAACCTAAATGAAACAACATGGCACATATGATTTCCTTCTGAGAACTAAGCTTTGTGTGCAGACATTTTGCAGCTATCCCCTTTCCTTCAGTTTTTGTGCTAACATTCGTATCTCTAAAACTACCATTTCCTATATTGGAAAGCTTAACCGAGGGTATAACACCTAACGCTTTAAACCTAAAAGAAACAACATGGTACATATTATTTACTTTTGAGAACTAAGCATTGTGTGCAGAGATTTTGCAACTATATCCTTTCCTTAAATTTTTGTGCTAACATTCCTATCTCCAACACTAGCATTTCCTATATACGAAAGCATAACAGATGGTTTACCACCTAACTCTTTAAACCTAAATGAAACAACATGGCTCATATGATTTACTTCTGAGACCTAAGCATTTTGTGCAGAGATTTTGCAGCTATCTCCTTTCCTTCAGATTTTGTGCTAACATTCGTATCTCTAAAACTAGCATATACTATTTAGGAAAGCATAACCGAGGGTATAGTACTTAACTCCTTAAACCTAAATGAAACAACATGGCACATATGATTTCCTTCTGAGAACTAAGCATTGTGTGCAGAGATTTCGCAGCTATCTCCTTTCCTTCAGTTTCTGTGCTACATTCCTCTGTGTAAAACTAGCATTTCCTATATTGCAAAGCATAACCGAGGGTATAGCACCTAACTCTTTAAACCGAAATGAAACAACATGTCACATATGATTTCCTTCTGAGAACTAAGCATTGGGTGCAGAGATTTTGCAGCTATCTCCTTTCCTTCAGGTTTTGTGCTAACATTCGTATGTCTAAAACTAGCATTTCCTATACAGGAAAGCATAACTGAGGGTATAGCACCTAACGCTTTAAACCTAAATGAAACAACATGGCACATATTATTTACTTCTGAGAAATAAGCAATAAATGCAGAGATTTTGCAGCTATCTCCTTTCCTTAATTTTTTGTGCTAACATTCCTATCTCCAACACTAGTATTTCCTATTTAGGAAAGCGTGACCGAGGGTATAGCGCCTAACTCTTTAAACCTAAGTGATACAACTTGGCACATATGATTTATCTCTGAGAACTAAGCATTGTGTGCAGAGATTTTGCAGCTATCTCCTTTTCTTCAGTTTTTGTGCTAACATTCGTATCTCTAAAACTAGCTATTCCTATTTAGAAAATCGTGACCGAGGGTATAGCGCCTAACTCTTTAAACCTAAGTGAAACCATATACAGATATGATTTCCTTCTGAGAACTAAGCATTGTGTGCAGAGATTTGCAGCTATCTCCTTTCCTTCAGTTTTTGTGGTAACATTCCTGTATCTAAAACTAGCTTTTACCATGTAGGAAAGCATAAAATAGGGTATAGCACCTAACTCATTAAACCTAAATGAAACAACATGGCACATATGATTTACTTCTGAGAACTAAGCATTGTGTGCAGAGATTTTGCAGCTATCTCCTTTCATTCAGTTTTTGTGCTAACATTCCTCTGTGTAAAACTAGCATTTCATATATTGCAAAGCATAACCGAGGGTATAGCACCTAACTATTTAAACCTAAATGAAACAACATGGCACATATGATTTCCTTCTGAGAACTAAGCATTGTGTGCAGACATTTTGCAGCTATCCCCTTTCCTTCAGTTTTTGTGCTAACATTGGTATCTCTAAAACTAGCATTTCCTATATTGGAAAGCATAACCAAGGGTATAACACCTAACGCTTTATACCTAAATGAAACAACATGGCACATATGATTTACTTCTGAGAACTAAGCGTTGTGTGCACAGAATTTGCAGTTATATCCTTTCCTTAAGTTTTTGTGCTAACATTCCTATCTCCAACACTAGCATTTCCTATATATAAAGCATAACCGAGGGTTTACCACCTAACTGAACCTAAATGAAACAACATGGCTCATATGATTTGCTTCTGAGAACGAAGCATTGTGTGCAGAGATTTTGAAGCTATCTCCTTTCCTTCAGTTTTTGTGCTAACATTCCTAAGTCTAGCATTAGCATTTCCTATTTAGGAAAGCATAACCGATGGTATAGCACCTAACTCCTTAAACCTAAATAAAACAACATGGCACATATGATTTCCTACTGAGAACTAAGCATTGTCTACAGAGATTTTGCAGCTATCTCCTTTCCTTCAGTTTTTGTGGTAACATTCCTATAGCTAAAACTAGCAATTACCTTATAGAAAAGCATTAAAGAGGGTATAGCAAATAACTCTTTAAACTTAAATGAAACAACATGGTACATATGATTTCCTTCTGAGAACTAAGCATTGAGCGCAGAGATTTTGCAGCTATCTCCTTTCCTTAAGTTTCTGTGCTAACATTCCTATCTCCAACACAAGCATTTCCTCTTTAGTAAAGAGTGACCGAGGGTATAGCGCCTAACTCTTTAAACCTAAATGAAACAACATGGCACATATGATTTCCTTCTGAGAACTAAGCATTGTGTGCAGAGATTTTGCAGCTATGTCTTTTCCTTCAGTTTTTGTGCTAACATTCATATCTCTAAAACTAGCATTTCCTGATTAGGAAAGCGTGACCGAGGGTATAGCGCCTAACTCTTTAAACCTAAGTGATACAACATGGCACATATGATTTCCTCCTGAGAACTAAGCATTGTGTGCAGAGATTTGGCAGCTATCTCCTTTCCTTCAGGTTTTGTGCTAACATTCGTATCTCTAAAACTAGCATTTCCTATTTAGGAAAGCGAGACCGCGGGTATAGCGCCTAATTCTTTAAACCTAAATGAAACAACATGGCACATATGATTTCCTTCTGAGAACTAAGCATTGTGTGCAGATATTTTGCAGCTATCCCCTTCCCTTCAGTTTTTGTGCTAACATTCATATCTCTAAAACTAGCATTTCCTGTTTAGGAAAGCGTGACCGAGGGTATAGCGCCTAACTCTTTAAACCTAAGTGATACAACATGGCACATATGATTTCCTCCTGAGAACTAAGCATTGTGTGCAGAGATTTGGCAGCTATCTCCTTTCCTTCAGGTTTTGTGCTAACATTCCCATCTCCAACACTAGCATTTCCTATATACGAAAGCATAACCAAGTGTTTACCACCTAACTCTTTAAACCTAAATGAAACAACATGGCACATATGATTTCCTTCTGAGAACTAAGCATTGTGTGCAGAGATTTTGCAGCTATCTCCATTCCTTCAGTTTTTGTGCTAACATTCGTATGTCTAAAACTAGCATTTACACTATAGGAGAGCATAACCGTGGGTATAGCACAGAACTCTTTAAACCTAAATGAAACAACATGGCACATATGATTTACTTCTGAGAACTAAGCATTGTGTGCTGAGATTTTGCAGCTATCTCCTTTCATTCTGGTTTTGTGATAACATTCCTATATCTAAAACAAGCATTTACCTTATAGGAAAGCATAAAAGAAGGTATAGCACCTAAATCTTTAAACCAAAATTAAACAATATGGCACATATGATATATTCGGAGAACTAAACATTGTCTGCAGAGATTTTGTAGCTATCTCCTTTCCATAAGTTTTTGGGCTAACATTCCTCTGTGAAAACTAGCTTTTCGTATATTGCAAAGCATAACCGAGGGTATTGCACTTAACTCTTTAAATCTAAATGAAACAACATGGCACATATCATTTCCTTCTGAGAACTGAGCATTGTTTGCAGAGATTTTGCAGCTATCTCCTTTCCTTCAGGTTTTGTGCTAACATTCCTATATCTAAAACTCACATTTATATTATAGGAAAGCATAACCGAGGGTATAGCACCTAACTCTTTAACCTAAATGAAACAACATGGCACATATGATTTCCTTCTGAGAACTAAGCATTGCGTGCAGACATTTTGCAGCTATATCCTTTCCTTAAGTTTTTGTGCTAACATTCCTATCTCCAACACTAGCATTTCCTATATACAAAAGCATAACCGAGGGTTTACCACCTAACTCTTTAAACCTAAATGAAACAACATGGCTCATATGATTTACTTCTGAGAACTAATCATTTTGTGCAGAGATTTTGCAGCTATCTCCTTTCCTCCAGGTTTTGTGCTAACATTCGTATCTCTAAATCTAGCATTTCCTATTTAGGAAAGCATAACTGAGGGTATAGCACCTAACTCCTTAAACCTAAATGAAATAACATGGCACATATGATGCTTCTGAGAAGTAAGACTTGTGTACAGATTTTGCAGCTATCTCCTTTCCTTCAGTTTTTGTGCTAACATTCCTAAGTCTAACATTAGCATTTCCTATTTAGGAAAGCATAACCGAGGGTATAGCACCTAACTCCTTAAACCTAAATGAAACAACATGGCACATATGATTTCCTACTGAGAACTAAGCATTGTCTGCAGAGATTTTGCAGCTATCTCCTTTCCTTCAGTTTTTGTGCTAACATTCGTATGTCTAAAACTAGCATTTCCTATATAGGGAAGCAAAACCGAGGGTATAGCACCTAACGATTTAAACCTAAATGAAACAACATGACACATATGGTTTGCTTCTCAGAACTAAGCATTGTGTGCAGAGATTTTGCAGCTATCTCCTTTCCTTCAGTTTTTGTGCTAGCATTCCTATATCTAAAACTAGCATTTACACTATAGGAGAGCATAACCGAGGGTATACCACCTAACTCTTTAAACCGAAATGAAACAACATGGCACATATGATTTCCTTCTGAGAACTGAGCATTGTTTGCAGAGATTTTGCAGCTATCTCCTTTCCTTCAAGTTTTGTGCTATCATTCCTATATCTAAAACTAGCCTTTATAATATAGGAAAGCATAACCGAGGGTATAGCACCTAACTCTTTAAACCTAAATGAAAAAATATGGCACATATGATTTCCTTCTGAGAAGTAAGCACTGTGTGCAGAGATTTTGCAGCTATCTCCTGTCCTTCAGTTTTTTGATAACATTCCTATATCTAAAACTATCATTTCCCTATAAGAAAGCATAAAAGAGGATAAAGCACCTAACTCTTTAAACTTAAATGAAACAACATGGCACATATGATTTCCTTCTGAGAACTAAGCATTGTGTGCATAGATTTTGTAGCTATATCCTTTCCTTAAGTTTTTGTGCTAACATTCGTATGTCTAAAACTAGCATTTCCTATATAGGAAAGCAAAACCGAGCGTATAGCACCTACCGCTTTAAACCTAAATGAAACAACTTGGCACATATGATTTCCTTCTGAGAACTAAGCATTGTGTGCAGAGATTTGCAGCTATCTCCTTTCCTTCAGTTTTTGTGCTAACATTCCTGTATCTAAAACTAACATTTTTCCTATAGGAAAGCATAAAATAGGGTATAGCTCCTAACTCTTTAAACCTAAATGAAACAACATGGCACATATGACTTACTTCTGAGAACTAAGCATTGTGTGCAGAGATTTTGCACCTATCTCCTTTCATTCAGTTTTTGTGCTAACATTCCTCTGTGTAAAACTAGCATTCCATATATTGCAAAGCATAACCGAGGGTATAGCACCTAACTATTTAAACCTAAGTGAAACAACATGGCACATATGATTTCCTTCTGAGAACTAAGCATTGTGTGCAGACATTTTGCAGCTATCCCCTTTCCTTCAGTTTTTGTGCTAACATTCGTATCTCTAAAACTAGCTTTTCCTATATTGGAAAGCATAACCGAGGGTTTAACACCTAACGTTTTAAACTTAAATGAAACAACATGGCACATATGTTTTTCTCCTGAGAACTAAGCATTGAGTGTAGAGATTTTGCAGCTATATCCTTTCCTTAAGTTTTTGTGCTAACATTTCTATCTCCAACACTAGCATTTACGATATACGAAAGCATAACCGAGCGTTTACCACCTAACTCTTTAAACCTAAATGAAAAAACATGGCTCATATGATTTACTTCTGAGAACTAAGCATTGTGTGCAGAGATTTTGCAGCTATATCCTTTCCTTAAGTTTTTGTGCTAACATTCCTATCTCCAACACTAGCATTTCCTATATACGAAAGCATAACCGAGGGT
Organism: Dasypus novemcinctus; assembly: GCF_030445035.2. Classification (NCBI taxonomy): domain Eukaryota; kingdom Metazoa; phylum Chordata; class Mammalia; order Cingulata; family Dasypodidae; genus Dasypus; species Dasypus novemcinctus. The sequence continues at coordinate 28,924,675 of NC_080696.1, forward strand.
TTACCACCAAACTCTTTAAACCTAAATGAAACAACATGGCTTATATGATTTACTTCTGAGAACTAAGCATTGTGTGCAGAGATTTGGCAGCTATCTCCTTTCCTTCAGGTTTTGTACTAACATTCATATCTCTAAAATTAGCATTTCCTACTTAGGAAATCGAGACCGAGGGTATAGCGCCTAACTCTTTAAACCTAAATGAAACAACATGGCACATATGATTTCCTTCTGAGGAGTAAGCATTGTGTGCCGAGATTTTGCAGCTATCTCCTTTCCTTCAGGTTTTGTGCTAACATTCGTATCTCTAAAACTAGCATTTCCTTTTTAGGAAAGCATAACCGAGGGTATAGCGCCTAACTCCTTAAACCTAAATGAAACAACATGGCACATATGATTTCCTTCTGAGAACTAAGCATTGTGTGCAGAGATTTTGCAGCTATCTCCTTTCCTTCAGTTTTTGTGATAACATTCCTTTATCTAAAACTAGCATTTACCTTAGAGGAAAGCCTAAAAGAGGGTATAGCACCTAACACTTTAAACTTAAATGAAACATCATGGGACATATGATTTCCTTCTGAGAAATATGCATTGAGTGCAGGCATTTTACAGCTATCCCCTTTCCTTCAGTTTTTGTGCTAACATTCATATCTCTAAAACTAGCATTTCCTATATTGGAAAGCATAACCTAGGGTATAACACCTAACGCTTTAAACCTAAATGAAACAACATGGCACATATGATTTACTTCTGAGAACTAAGCACTGTGTGCAGAGATTTTGCAGCTATCTCCTTTCCTTAAGTTTCTGTGCTAACATTCCTGTCTCCAACACTAGCATTTCCTATTTAGGAAAGCGTGACCGAGGGTATAGCGCCTAACTCTTTAAACCTAAATGATACAACATGGCATATATGATTTCCTTCTGAGAACTAAGCATTGTGTGTAGAGATTTGGCAGCTATCGCCTTTCCTGCAGGTTTTGTGCTAACATTCCTATCTCTAAAAGTAGCATTTCCTATTTAGGAAAGCGTGACCGAGGGTATAGCCCCTATCTCTTTAAACTTAAATGAAACAACATGGCACATATGATTTCCTTCTGAGAACTAATCATTGTGTGCAGAGATTTTGCAGCTATCTCCTTTCCTTTAGTTTTTGTGCTAACATTCATATCTCTAAAACTAGCATTTCCTAAAAAGGAAAGCATAACCGAGGGTATAACACCTAACGCTATAAAAGTAAATGAAACAATATTGCAGATATGATTTACTTCTGAGAACTAAGCATTGTGTGCAGAGATGTTGCAGCTATCTCCTTTCATTCAGTTTCTGTGCTAACATTCCTCTGTGTAAAACTAGCATTTCCTATATTGCAAAGCATAACTGTGGGTATATCACCTAACTCTTTAAACCGAAAGGAAACAACATGGCACATATGATATCCTTCTGAGAACTAAGCATTGCATGCAGAGATTTTGCAGCTATCTCCATTCCTTCAGTTTTTGTGCTAACATTCCTCTGTGTAAAACTAGCATTTCCTATATTGCAAAGCATAACCGAGGGTATAGCACCTAACTCTTTAAACTTAAATGAAATAACATGGCACATATGATTTTCTTCTGAGATCTAAGCATTGTGTGCAGAGATTTTGCAGCTATCCCCTTTCCTACAGTTTTTGTGCTAACATTCGTATCTCTAAAACTAGCTTTTACCTTATAGGAAAGCATAACGGAGGGTATAACACCTAACTCTTTAACCCTGAATGAAAAAACATGGCACATATGATTTCCTTCTGAGAACTAAGCATTGTGTGCAGACATTTTGCAGCTATCTGCTTTTCTTCAGGTTTTCTGCTAACATTCGTATGTCTAAAACTAGCATTTCCTATACAGGAAAGCATAACCGAGGGTATAGCACCTAATGCTTTAAACCTAAATGAAACAACATGGCACATATTATTTACTTCTGAGAAGTAAGCATTGTGTGCAGAGATTTTGCAGCTATCTCCTTTCCTTTAGTTTTTGTGCTAACATCCCTGTACCTAAAACTAGCATTTACACTATAGGAAAGCATAACCGAGGGTATAGCACCTAACTCTTTAAACCTAAATGAAAAAACATGGCTCATGTGATTTCCTTCTGAGAACTAAGCATTGTGTGCAGAGATTTTGCAGCTATCTCCTTTCCTTCAGTTTTTGTGATAACATTCCTATACCTAAAACTAGCATTTACCTTATAGGAAAGCATAAAAGAGGGTATAGCACCTAACACTTTAAACTTAAATGAAACATCATGGGACATATGATTTCCTTCTGAGAAATATGCATTGTGTGCAGACATTTTATAGCTATCCCCTTTCCTTCAGTTTTTGTGCTAACATTCATATCTCTAAAACTAGCATTTCCTATATTGGAAAGCATAACCTAGAGTATAACACCTAACGCTTTAAACCTAAATGAAACAACATGGCACATATGATTTACTTCTGAGAACCAAGCATTGTGTGCAGAGATGTTGCAGCTATCTCCTTTCATTCAGTTTTTGTGCTAACATTCCTCTGTGTAAAACTAGCATTTCCTATATTGCAAAGCATAACTGTGGGTATATCACCTAACTCTTTAAACCGAAAGGAAACAACATGGCACATATGATTTCCTTCTGAGAACTAAGCATTTCGTGCAGAGATTTTGCAGCTATCTCCATTCCCTCAGTTTTTGTGCTAACATTCCTCTGTGTAAAACTAGCATTTCCTATATTGCAAAGCATAACCGAGGGTATAGCACCTAACTCTTTAAACTAAAATGTAACAACATGGCACATATGATTTCCTTCTGAGAACTGAGCATTGTTTGCAGAGATTTTGCAGCTATATCCTTTCCTTCAAGTTTTGTGCTAACATTCCTATATCTAAAACTAGCATTTATAATATAGGAAATCATAACCGAGGGTATAGCACCTAACTCCTTAAACCTAAATGAAACATCATGGCACATATGATTTCCTTCTGAGAGCTAAGCATTGTGTGCAGAGATTTTGCAGCTATCTCCTTTCCTTCAGTTTTTGTGATAACATTCCTATATCTAAAACTAGCATTTACCTTATAGGAAAGCATAAAAGAGGTTATAGCTCCTAACTCTTTAAACTTAAATGAAACAACATGGAACATATGATTTCCTTCTAAGAACTAAGCATTGTGTGCAGACATTTTGCAGCTATCCCCTTTCCTTCAGTTTTTGTGGTAACATTCCTATAGCTAAAACTAGCAATTACCTTATAGAAAAGCATTAAAGAGGGTATAGCAAATAACTCTTTAAACTTAAATGAAACAACATGGTACATATGATTTCCTTCTGAGAACTAAGCATTGAGCGCAGAGATTTTGCAGCTATCTCCTTTCCTTAAGTTTCTGTGCTAACATTCCTATCTCCAACACAAGCATTTCCTCTTTAGTAAAGAGTGACCGAGGGTATAGCGCCTAACTCTTTAAACCTAAATGAAACAACATGGCACATATGATTTCCTTCTGAGAACTAAGCATTGTGTGCAGAGATTTTGCAGCTATGTCTTTTCCTTCAGTTTTTGTGCTAACATTCATATCTCTAAAACTAGCATTTCCTGATTAGGAAAGCGTGACCGAGGGTATAGCGCCTAACTCTTTAAACCTAAGTGATACAACATGGCACATATGATTTCCTCCTGAGAACTAAGCATTGTGTGCAGAGATTTGGCAGCTATCTCCTTTCCTTCAGGTTTTGTGCTAACATTCGTATCTCTAAAACTAGCATTTCCTATTTAGGAAAGCGAGACCGCGGGTATAGCGCCTAATTCTTTAAACCTAAATGAAACAACATGGCACATATGATTTCCTTCTGAGAACTAAGCATTGTGTGCAGACATTTTGCAGCTATCCCCTTCCCTTCAGTTTTTGTGCTAACATTCATATCTCTAAAACTAGCATTTCCTGTTTAGGAAAGCGTGACCGAGGGTATAGCGCCTAACTCTTTAAACCTAAGTGATACAACATGGCACATATGATTTCCTCCTGAGAACTAAGCATTGTGTGCAGAGATTTGGCAGCTATCTCCTTTCCTTCAGGTTTTGTGCTAACATTCCCATCTCCAACACTAGTATTTCCTATATACGAAAGCATAACCAAGTGTTTACCACCTAACTCTTTAAACCTAAATGAAACAACATGGCACATATGATTTCCTTCTGAGAACTAAGCATTGTGTGCAGAGATTTTGCAGCTATCTCCATTCCTTCAGTTTTTGTGCTAACATTCGTATGTCTAAAACTAGCATTTACACTATAGGAGAGCATAACCGTGGGTATAGCACAGAACTCTTTAAACCTAAATGAAACAACATGGCACATATGATTTACTTCTGAGAACTAAGCATTGTGTGCTGAGATTTTGCAGCTATCTCCTTTCATTCTGGTTTTGTGATAACATTCCTATATCTAAAACAAGCATTTACCTTATAGGAAAGCATAAAAGAAGGTATAGCACCTAAATCTTTAAACCAAAATTAAACAATATGGCACATATGATATATTCGGAGAACTAAACATTGTCTGCAGAGATTTTGTAGCTATCTCCTTTCCATAAGTTTTTGGGCTAACATTCCTCTGTGAA